>NC_086325.1:3274040-3286540 GCF_036172605.1 Pelobates fuscus | reverse complement strand
TAGATAGATAGAAAGAAATACATAGCAATAGATAAATAGAAAGAAATAGATTGAAATAGTTGGATAGATAGATAGATAGAAAGATAGACAGACAGAAATATAGATAGATATTGGATAGATAGATAGATAGACCGACAGAGAGATAGATAGATAGACAGACAGACAGACAGACAGACAGATAGATAGATAGATAGATAGATAGACAGACATACAGATAGATAGATAGATAGATAGATAGATAGACAGACAGACATACAGATAGATAGATAGATAGATAGATAGATAGATAGAAATAGATAGCAATAGATAAATAGAAAGAAATAGATTGAAACAGTTGGATAGATAGATAGATAGATAGAGATAGGTAGATAGACAGATAAATGATAGATAGATATTGGATAGATGATAGGTAGATAGAGATAGGTAGATAGACAGATATATGATAGATAGATAGATAGATAGATAGATAGATATTGGATAGATGATAGATAGATATATAGATAGATAGATAGATAGATAGATAGATAGATAGATAGATAGATAGATACACACATACATACATAGATACATATATAGATAGAAATGTAGATAGATAGATAGATATATAGATAGATAGATGATATAAAGGTAGAAATAAATGCAGATAGGTAGATAGATAGATAGATACATACATACATACATAGATAGATAGATAGATAGATAGATAGATACAGACAGATAGATAGATGGATAGATAGATAGACACAAATAGATAAATAGATAGATAGATAGACAGACAGACAGATAGATAGATAGATAGATAGAAAGACAGACAGACAGACAGATAGATAGATAGATAGATAGATATATAGATAGATAGATAGATAGATAGATAGATAGAAATAGATAGCAATAGATAAATAGAAAGAAATAGATTGAAACAGTTGGATAGATAGATAGATAGAGATAGGTGATGTGGGATTATTTAAAAATCCTTATTGTACGTGTATTCAATTATTGCACTAACTCCATTTTTAACTTTATACTGTGACAATCCTCCATTTTGTCCTCCTAACCTGACTTCTTCAATCCTCCATTTTGTCCTCATAACCTAACTTGTTCATTTTAAAACTACCTTACATGACAGAATTTCCCAGCACATCTAATACAATAGACAAAGACTGTATTTTCTATAAAGACATGATTAACACAGGAATTGCTGACTTTTCCTTAAGATTTGCAACATAGTATAGTTTGAAGGCCATGAGAACACAGTAGTAATGAAATGTTCTATTCATAAGAGACCTTGCACCTGGCCACGAGGCCTGAGATCACCGACCGTGTAAAATGACGCTCAAGACCCCTTGTCCCCCACCCGTGTCCAGAACAATCCCACCTCTTGGTGGGTGGACACGGGACTAACCACTTAGTTGTTTGAACCAATTAATAATATTGATAGGAGGACACTAATCCCGACACTTAACAATTAATCCAATTAATGATGTTTATTTGCTGATATTCTAATAATCAATGATGACGTAAAATGTCTCTTAAAAGGACCTGCGCGTCCGCTTTTTAATCACTTGCCAATAAATTTTCTCGAAGTTATTTTAACCTGAACCTTGTGTGTCAGACTTAATTACTTCAGCGTATATACGCAATTTATTTTATTAATTCGGACAGGAACAGATAGACATTTAAACATTTTGGTTTACTGCTAAAAAGTACCATAACAACTTGGCGCCCAACGTGGGGCACCGGGCTATGTCTGGCCGGTGAGCCGTCCTAAGGAAGACGCTGTTGGACGGAGGAATCCAGGGGGAAGGAAAGGAGATTGATCACCTCCAGGTACACGGTAGAGACTTCTGCAGAGCCACCGGTATGTTCCGGCCCCTTTGATTGACCCGTCCACGTGTCTGTGACTGCTTCCCGGGAGGACATCAAAGACAGGTAATATCTTGCCCGGTGTCTCGTTACTCATTTGTTTACCTGCATTTTAGTCTATCTGTTGCCTGGGTGTGTTTGAATCGTGTTTGAATTGTTTGCCTGTTTCCCCATTTTGAGATAAAGGGGGGGTGGACCTGCAGGGGACTTGCCTGGGGTTCTGTCTTGCTTGTTTTCCCCTTTTTGGGATAAAGGGGGGTGGACCTGAGGGGATTTGCCTGGGTCTTCGGTTTATCTGTTTATCTGTTTGTATTTTGCCCCTTTTGGGATTAAGGGGGGTGGACCTGTGGATGCGTTCCTGGGGGTCCTCTGTTACCTGTTTTACTCCTTTTAGGAACCACGGTGCTGTGGTTGTAGGGAAAAAGGGGGGTTGACCTGTGGATGCGTTCCTGGGGGTCTTCTTTGCCTGTTTACCTCTTTTAGGAGCCTCGTGGCTGTGGCTGTAGGGAAAAAGGGGAGTGTTGGAACTGTGGATTTTGTGTAGACTCATAATTTCCTGTGATCCTTCTGGTGACACTCTGAGAGCTCAGCTAGCCTCATTGTGCACGTGGTAACCCACAGTTTCGAGTACTGGGGCTAGTGGAATTCCAAGTTTGGTAACCACTGTCCCGAGTACCGAGGCTGGGGGGATTCCAGTATTGGTAAACCTCAGCTTCGGCTGGGGGGATTCCAGTTTTCTTTTGGTAACCACAGCCCTGAGCGCTGGGGCTGGTGGAATTCCAGTTTTTCTGTTTATTTGTGGTAGTGAGACTTATAAGTGGGTTTTATAGGGGCACTACGGGGTTGAGGGAGGTGACTTTGGAGTAAGCACACGAGTAAAGGAAAGGAATTACTGTTGATTTCATTTGAACTGTGATGCATACACTGTATTTCAACTGTATTGTTGTCTTGTTTGTTTAATGAGGAGTCTCATGTACTCCTGTGTCTGTCTCTAAGGATTTTTCCTTGCCTTTCATCTTTTCTACACTCTCTATATTATTATACTATCCACTCCCATTCCTCTTAAGAGAGAAGTGATTGGTCACACACTTCTCACCTCGCTCCAATCCGTGTCTACCACCCCGGGTAGGCGGATTCAGTGACTGGTCTACGTTTTGGGAAGACGCACCTGAGAAAGTCCCACGATTCTCGGGTGGCAGTCGAGAATTGTAGACGTTCCTGTTCAAATTTTCCTTCTCTCTCTCTATATCTAGGACGCTGGTATAGGGGTAAAGGGACTATGGGACAGGATTTAGATAAGCCCAGCAAGGGCTGGTTAGCATGTGATTTGGTAGAGAACAGAGAGGGTGAAGAGATGGTTAAAGGTGTTGAAAAGATTGCAAAAGTATGTAAAATTGCTGTACCGACATGTGGGAGATTGCAACCAGAAAGTTGGCGCAAGTTACTAGCAGAAATGAAAGGCAAGCTTACAGATAATGGTTTATTAAAGACTGCTGAAGCATGGTACAGAGTAGCGAAGGCTATTCAGTTAGAAGGTTGGGTTGAGGAAGAAATAAATCACAAAGGTGTGAAATTGTTTGTGTATCATAAAAATTGTGTTGCTGGGGTTTTCCCTCAGCCAGCGCCCCAAAATGGCGCCCAGGGGATGTCTATCGCCAAGGTTCAGTCAGCAATAGGTGATGGCCAGCTGACTATGTTCCCCGCTCCCAATCCTCCCGAATCCCATCCCATCACCTCCCCTGTCTGCCCGGTCCTGAATTCTGATGGATCTTTCTTTACCCCTTCCCCTTCTCTAACGGTCCCATCACCCTCAGCCATCCCCACGCTCCCTTCTATGCCTAATCCTAACATCTCATCTGCCACCTCCTCCCTGCAATCCCTCTCTATGGTTAATCCCCTTCCATCAGCACCCGCCCAACTAACTACCCCTCCCTCCCATGCTACGACTCCTCTTTCTGCATCCATCCCTACTAATCCCGTCCTATCTCCTCCCATAACCAGCTCCGCCCCAGTCCAATACCCTACCTCCTTAACCGTACCTGCCCACCCTACTCTTTTGCCCTCCCCTGCCTGGCCCTACCCCTTCCCATATCCCATGGCCTTGCCCTACCCCGGTTACCCTCCCTTTCCCCAAGCCACTCCCCAGGTTCCGGTCATGCCCAGTCCGGCCCAATCTGCCCCGGAAGTGCCCATATCAAATATGGCCGCCGCTTCTTCCCTTAATCCTGAAGCAACTCCTTTCCCCGCCTCCAATATGGCGGCCCCCAGTTCAGCCCTGATGCCAGTAATCCCCGGTGACTACCTGTCCCCAGGTTACGACTCGCTAGCCACCCCTGCATCTGGGGCTCATTCCCAACCACCGATCCTTTCACCTCACGCGGGACCTGCACCGCGTAGAAGAGTCAATATCATAGAATTCGATGATGACGAGGTGGACAGGGTGTCCCATGTCTCATCGGAACTTGCTGCGGGAGCCCCAACTCATCGTTCTATCGATGATCCCTTCGGCCACAAGGGTCGGGGAGAACAGGCCCCTCCTAAGTATGTTGCTTTTAACCCCACTCAAGCTAGCGCTCTAATGAAATCACTCCCTGACCCAGAAAAGCAGCCTATGCCCTTCTACCGAGGGATAGTTCAAATTCAAAAGACTTATTCAGCCGCGTGGCGTGATCTATTGAGCATTTGTGCTATTAAAGCAGGGGATGCATATTGGCCAAGTATGGCCCGACACCTCAGTACAGATCAACTCAACAGTGATGTTGATTACCCCTCTGGAGTAACTTTTTGCACCCAATTAAGAGAAAGGACAAACTTGCAGATCAGGCTGCTGGCCTTACTGATGTTATTCAAGATAAAGGAGAATCAGTGGAAAGGTTTCATGCAAGATTGTATCAAATGTTTACAGATTTGGGGTTTGATCTTACTGACAAGATTCATTCACAAATGCTGTCAGGTGCGTTTGTCCAAGGTGTTAAGGACTCTATACGCAAGGGAATCATTGCTGCACGCCCTGAATATAAGGTTGTTCCCCTGGACACCCTACTTTTAGTTGCTAGAGGTTTGGAATCCGCTCAGACCCCAAGAAGATCCACTTCAGCTCCTCTTATGGTATCTCGCTCCACCCCAGTCCCAAAAGGTACTAGACCGGAGGAGGGGGGACATTGTTTTAATTGTGGAGCCAAGGGGCACTTTAGAAGTGACTGTCCGGAACCTAAAAAGGAGCCAAGGGAGCCCAGAAAGCCCTCCAAACCTGCTGTCAGGGTCTTACCTGAGTTGGGAGTCTGTAGCGCAGATATGTCGCTCACCCTTGCAGATAGCCACAGGCCGAGGTGGTCAGGTAAGAATTCACCTGGCCTGTGGGTCTGTGCACGGGGGCTGTGCAGGATGCAGTACCAAATTCGCAGGACAGGCAAGGACAGAACCAGCAGGATAGTCGAGGGATAGCCGAGGTCAAAGGATGCCAGAGGTTAGAATAAACGTAGTCACAAGCCGAGGTCAAATATACGAAGCAGAATAAACAGGAACACTGGTACGACACAGGAACACAGATCAAAGACTTGACAATGAGTGCAGGGCGAGGCTGGGTTTAAATACCCTGCTAATGAAGATCAGAGTCAGGTGAGAAGCAGACAAGTCAAGGTGCAGCCCCCGGTGTAGTAGCCAAGCCAGGATGAACAAGGCCGGAATCAGAAGTCTCTGGTAAAGCTGCTGTGGCTCAGAGGTAGAGAGCAGGACTGGGATAGATAAGTACCCCGGTTCAAGTCCCCTGTTGGGAATTCCAGGAGCGACCACGTCTGGCCGTCTGTCTCACAGGTGAGTACCCTGACAGTACCTCCCCCTTCAAAAACGACCTCTGGGCGCAGGTAGGCTCCTCATTGAAATAATCCGTCTCACCAGAGTCACTCTGAGAATCCGTCGAGTCCCCATAGTGAAAGTCCTCAGTATGGGATCCCTGATTAGCTCGGGATTTCCCAGTACCAGCTTCTGGTACAGCTGGCGATCGGTCTAGGTTCCGGGTAGGGGTGACAAAAACTTCCACAACTTCGGGAGGGACAGTGCTCGCAGCTAGCAGTGCTTTTTCGAACACTTCCAGGTCTTTTTTGCAGACCGTAGTGCCATTAGAAGCAATGACACAATCCTTAGGTAAATCCTTTTCAAGTGGGCAGGAAGTAGTGGTGGTAATACAGGAAGCAACTCTGGTAGTAAAGGCAGATGACTCTGGAGCAGGAGGTCTAGGAGGGCGAACAGGACAAAGCGTGATGAAGTGTCCACCTTCTCCACAGTAAAAACACAGACCATGGCTTCTCCTTCGGTCCCTCTCCCCCGGTGTGACTTTGCAGTGGACACGTCCAATTTGCATAGGTTCCTCAGGATCAAGTTGAACACAGGATACCTCTGGAGTTCTCCTGGGAACTGGATCATAAGAGGGTATCACCGGGGTGTGGTGACGTAGACTCCGCGATTTTTTAGTAGGTGGAGCTGGCTTGGGCTTAGTGATCCTGCACTGTGAGTCCAAAGCAATAATAAAGGACTCCCAGCTGACAAGGACAGGACTCTTCCTCTGCAACATTTGGTAAGCCCAAACTTTAATGCGTCCAGACAACAGGTTGATAGCCGCTCTGACCCTGATGAAATCCGTGGCGTAAGTTCGAGGCTTTAAAGAGAACAATACCTCGCAATCCATCCTGAATGACTGGAAGGACGTGTAGTTACCATCAAATCTGTCGGGCATGATGACAAAGGGTTCCGGAGCTGGATGTACTGCGCCTTTAAGAGAAAAAAGTTCCTGCTGCAACTCCGAAACAATCTGGGCCAGGCTGGACACTTGCTGGAGTGAGGGTGAGCACATTTCTGCGGACTCCATATTGGTCAAGTCTTTTGTCAGGGTCTTACCTGAGTTGGGAGTCTGTAGCGCAGATATGTCGCTCACCCTTGCAGATAGCCACAGGCCGAGGTGGTCAGGTAAGAATTCACCTGGCCTGTGGGTCTGTGCACGGGGGCTGTGCAGGATGCAGTACCAAATTCGCAGGACAGGCAAGGACAGAACCAGCAGGATAGTCGAGGGATAGCCGAGGTCAAAGGATGCCAGAGGTTAGAATAAACGTAGTCACAAGCCGAGGTCAAATATACGAAGCAGAATAAACAGGAACACTGGTACGACACAGGAACACAGATCAAAGACTTGACAATGAGTGCAGGGCGAGGCTGGGTTTAAATACCCTGCTAATGAAGATCAGAGTCAGGTGAGAAGCAGACAAGTCAAGGTGCAGCCCCCGGTGTAGTAGCCAAGCCAGGATGAACAAGGCCGGAATCAGAAGTCTCTGGTAAAGCTGCTGTGGCTCAGAGGTAGAGAGCAGGACTGGGATAGATAAGTACCCCGGTTCAAGTCCCCTGTTGGGAATTCCAGGAGCGACCACGTCTGGCCGTCTGTCTCACAGGTGAGTACCCTGACACCTGCCCCGGCTCCCAAAGCCACCAAACAGGTTCCGATAGTTGAGGAACCGGATGATTAGGAAATTGGCAAGCCTGTGTCTGTAACCCCTGTAATGGCAGTGTCTACAGGGGATAAGGGGGGGCCACTTGCCACAGTGACTTTGCCCATTGAAGGCCACCCTACCACATTTCTAGTTGACACAGGTGCAGCCCGTAGTGTTCTGCGAGAACAAGACCTGCCAGACCCATCCTTTCTGTCAAATATTGATGTCTCTTGCGTTGGAGTAGATGGCCAACCAAGACATAGCCCTTTAACAACTCCATTACGAGTTGGCTCTAGCCTGCTTGCCCGCTTTGTGGTATCCTCCACATGCCCAATTAACCTATTAGGTGCTGATGTTCTCTCACGCCTGCAAGCATCCATCACCTTCACCCCGGATGGGCAGGTGGAGATGTCCACACCTCTATCTGACTCAGACACCTCAGCCTTGTGCTCCTTGCCTCTAATGCTGCATCTAGAAAAGCCCCGTGAGAAAGCAGCAGAATTAAGGTCCAATTTCCCAGAGGCATTAAAAATACAGGTGCCCGCCAAGTTATGGTCCTCAGGCCCAGAGGACATAGGTCACCTAAATGTTCCCCCTGTGGTGGTAAAGCTCATTCCAGGAGCTAAATTACCAAGAAAACCACAATATCCATTAAAACCAGCACAGGCCGCTGCCATTTCTACCCACATCAAGGCGCTCTTGGAGAAGGGTGCCCTGGTGAAATGTAAATCTGAATGCAACACCCCATTATTCCCTGTGAAAAAGAAAACTCCAAAAGGTGAGCCAGAGAAGTACAGGATGGTTCAGGATCTCCGTGCTGTTAATGAAGCTACAGTCCTGGACACTCCTCTTGTACCAAATCCCCATACTCTGCTCTCTGGAGTCCCACCATCTGCAAAATTTTTCACAGTCATTGACCTAGCAAATGCGTTTTTCAGTGTCCCACTGGACCCATCCTGCCAATACCTGTTTGCTTTCACCCATGAGATGCAACAGTATACCTGGACTGTCATGCCCCAAGGGGCACAAAATTCACCAAGTCAATTTGCAAAGGCCATGGCCACTATCCTTGACCCATGGCAAGCTGAGCACCCAGAAGTTGTTCTACTCCAGTATGTGGATGATTTGCTGCTCTGTGGAGATGATATACCCACTACTGAAAAGTGCTCAATTAGTCTGCTTTGTTATTTGGCAGAACAAGGATGCAAAGCTTCGCTCATCAAGCTACAGTTCTGCCAACCCTCAGTAATTTTCCTTGGACATTGCCTATCTCAAGGTACCAGACATCTTACTCGGGACCGGGTAAGAGCTGTACTGGATATTCCAACTCCAAGGACTTCAAAATCCCTCCATGCCTTCCTAGGCCTCATTTCCTACTGCAGAGCATGGATCCCAGAAGCCTCCCTGCTCATGCAGCCTCTCTATGACGCACTTAAGTCTGACCCTTTCTGTTTGCCTAATGAAGCTCTGGACAATTTCAACGCTCTCAAACGTGCCATTGCTTCTGCTCCTGCCTTGGGCCTACCTGACTACTCAAAACCTTTCAAATTATTTGTCTCTGAAAGACAAGGCCACGCAACAGGAGTTCTCACCCAAACTAATGACTTAAGAGGCCGCCAGAGGCCTATTGGATATTTCTCATGTCAACTGGACATTGTGGCCAGAGGGACTCCTTCCTGTCTCAGGGCTGTTTTTGCTGCAAGAGAGCTCATAGAAAGAACCTCAGACCTGGTCCTCGGCCACCCTCTGGTTGTTTTGGCCCCTCATGACATTTCTGCCATCATCAACCAAGTCCAGCTCAAGCACGTGTCTCCTGCTAGACACCTACGCCTCCAGTGCCATCTTCTTCTACCTGACAACATTTCCATCCAAAGATGTCAAGTTCTTAACCCATCCACTCTTCTTCCACTCCCTGAGGGGGGTATCTATTATGGATTTATCACAGATGAAACCTACATTTACCTGCTTTGTGGATGTATCAAGAAAGTCATGCATCCACATTTGACATTTTATGAAGATGAGAAGCCTCTCTGTGAAGGCCCAGATTACGCCTTCTGTACCATGTGGTACAAACCAGACATTACTCCCGAACCTTGCTATGAAGATGAGCTTTACCACTGGACTGATGTGAAGCTCACTGCTCAAGATTTCTATTGTGACTCTGAAGGCAATAGCATGGTCTTGATCCAACTACCTCAACAACTTAACTACCTCTACCGTCATTGGGATACTGCTATCCCACATATTCCTGTTACCAAATTGAAGACAAGGTCATGGAATGATCTTGGGCCCATGGCAAAGCTATGGGCCACCATGGATGAAGAACAGCTACAGGAAAATGGTATTGTCAAATACCCAGCAACTGACCTTCTGGAAGCATGGCCACGCCACTTCCTAGAAAAGGAATTTCAAGATCTGGTCATAGTGAATGATTATGACCCCGAAACACCTCATGACTGTTTTGAACAGATGAAAATGGAGACAGTACACCTACCAACTGTGCATGAGAATCCATTACAAAATCCAGATTTTACCCTGTTTGTGGACGGCTCAAGATATGCTGATGAAGAAGGAAGATATCATACAGGATATGCCGTAACCACAACAGACGAAGTTATCAAATCATCACCCTTACCGCCAGCAATGTCTGCGCAAGAAGCTGAATTACAGGCTCTGACTTCAGCATGCAAAATTTCCGAAGGAAAACGTGCCAACATTTATACAGATTCAAGATATGCTCTGGGTGTGGCACATGACTTCGGCCTAATTTGGAAGACAAGAGGATTTCTTACCACCGCCGGTACACCAGTCAAACATAGTACTGCAATCAAGGAACTAATGGATGCTCTCCTACTCCCTGAAGAAGTGGCCGTTTTGAAGGTAAAGGCCCATGGGAAATTGGATACAGATGAAGCAAAGGGCAACCATTTGGCTGATCAGGCTGCTAAGCTAGCAGCCAGGGATCTGCAGGAAGTGGATGAAGAAGTGTCCGGACAAGAAGAAGAAGAAGAAGAAGAAGTCCCTATTTTTGCTCTGCAAACTCTTCCTACTGATTTGCGAATTTTGCGAGAACAGCAAGCTGCAGTCACTCCTGAAGAAATCCAAAAATGGAAAAATAAAGGAGCTGTCCAAAAGGACGGAGTATATTACAACAACTTCAAATTTTGTCTTCCAAAAAAATTATATCCAGCAGTTGTCCAATGGGCACATGGGCCTGCACACCTGTCAAAGGAATTGATGGCCGCCCTCATACAGAAGTATTATGAAGCACCCGGAATCACAACATTGATCAGCAGCTTCTGTAAGGCCTGTGTTATTTGTGCAAAATGCAATCCAGGAAGACCAATCAAGGTGCCTGCAAAACACCTGGCAAAGCCCATGTACCCCTTCCAGCGAATTCAAATTGACCACATCCAAATGCCCAAGAGTGGGCCCCATGAATATGCACTAGTCATAGTGGACATGTTCTCAGGATGGCCAGAGGCCTACCCAGTGGCCAATATCACTGCAAAAACAACCGCAAGACGCCTACTTACAGAGATAGTATGTAGGTTTGGACTCCCAGAAGTCATTGAAAGTGATCAAGGCCCAGCCTTCACAGCAACAGTGACTAAAGAAATTTGGACTGCTCTAGGGGTGACCCTAGCCTTCCACACCCCTTACCACCCACAAAGTAGTGGTAAAGTAGAGCGCATGAATGGCACTCTAAAAGCCAGAATGTTAAAAATGTCACAAGAAACAAAGATGCCCTGGCCAGAAAGCCTGTCAATAGCTTTATTTAGTGTTAGGCACACACCTAGAGGGAAGCATTCACTGTCCCCATATGAAATTCTATTTGGGACAGCACCCAGACTAGGTTGTTATTATCCGCAGCAGTTACAGCTCCAATCAGATGTTTTAGTAGATTATGTAACTGAACTTGCAAGTGCCTTGAACAAAATACATGCCCAAGTTTTCTCTTCAATTCCAGATCCCGATTTGTACACAGGTACCCATAACCTGCTTCCCGGAGATTGGGTTCTGGTCAAGAAGTTTGTGCGGAAAAATACCCTGGAACCAAGATTTGACGGTCCATTTCAAGTTCTCCTGATTACCGCAACCTCCGTCAAACTGGCCGGCAGGCCAAATTGGATCCACGCTTCCCACTGCAAGAAATCTCCAGCCCCCGAGGAAGCAGATACCGCACAAGCATGTACCTCTGGTACACCTTCTCCCTAATCAGCCTTATAAAGGCCCAACAAGTAGCCATCACCAAAGATATTAGTGGGTATACCTTCTGGTATAATTCATCATGCACCCATGTGGCTACTTACACCTTTGACTATTGTGACATTGTAGAATGCCCGTTCCCCACATCACAAATCCAGAGTATTTACAGAGATATCCCTCATTCAAAAGACCCGTATGTTTGTGTAGTTGACAAGCAATGGGGGCACAATTGTAATCATTGGGGGGCGGCGGGATGGAATGCCGGGCCTGCCTGGGGTTACAAACCAAAAAGTGCCTTATCTAAAGTAGATGATCAAGGTAGATCCCTTCTCCAGAGAATGACTTTGAGAAAGCCTGGGGGAGGTACACCAATGAAATTAATCCTTAACATTGAGCATCCAAGCCCAACGGATGCAGACCAGTATGTGATGGGAATGTATTGGAAAAAGGGTTCCTACCGTAAATTAGGGCATTTCTTCCTAAAAGATATGTGCAACTCTTCCGAGTGGCAAGGGGCCACCCATATGGTCCCTAACCCATTAAAACCTCATATCCAGACCTTTCAAGACATGATGGCCATTGCTAACCCCACCTTCGAAGATACCATGGCCGCTGAAACAGGTTTTAATGATGTAAATTTATGGTTAGAATGGATGAAATATAATGCTAATAAGCATAATAAGACTGCATGCTATGTGTGTGGTGGTGCCCGGCCTCACCTGGGTACCGTACCTCTAATCCTGCCAGTAGATATAGAGGAATGTGTTTTAAGCCTTTTTGCCTATCACTATGATTTTAACAGGTCCATATGTATTGCATGGACAAAGGAGTATCCTCTCCTAACCAAGGATGTCAAACCCCCAGACGGTATTACCGTGTATAAAGGTAATTACACTTGTTATGCTAATTATGATGGAATTGGTAGATTCTTGGGTAACTTCTCTAACTTCT
>NC_086325.1:3219040-3266540 GCF_036172605.1 Pelobates fuscus | reverse complement strand
GGATGGCCACGGTGGCCATATTGGTACTCCTTATTAAAGACATGATGGATGGATGGCCGCGGTGGCCATATTGGTACTCCTTATTAAAGACATGATGGATGGATGGCCGCGGTGGCCATATTGGTACTCCTTATTAAAGACATGATGGATGGATGGCCACGATGGCCATATTGGTACTCCTTATTAAAGACATGATGGATGGATGGCCACGATGGCCATATTGGTACTCCTTATTAAAGACATGATGGATGGATGGCCACGGTGGCCATATTGGTACTCCTTATTAAAGACATGATGGATGGATGGCCGCGGTGGCCATATTGGTACTCCTTATTAAAGACATGATGGATGGATGGCCACGGTGGCCATATTGGTACTCCTTATCAAAGACATGATGGATGGATGGCCACGGTGGCCATATTGGTACTCCTTATTAAAGACATGATGGATGGATGGCCGCGGTGGCCATATTGGTACTCCTTATTAAAGACATGATGGATGGATGGCCACGGTGGCCATATTGGTACTCCTTATTAAAGCTATCTACAACCCCATTTTTAAAATTGATTTTAAGGTGTTTTTTTTTACTACCTGTCATTTATAAGTCACATTATCTATTTTATTAACACAGGTTCATTCTATCTTCATCTCTTATTTTAAATTATTTTATAATTTGAAGCTAATTAATATTTCTGATCACATGACTGATGACACCATCGGACTGTTTTATTTGATTTTTTGGGCTACTTAGACCTGATAGTTCCTTATCTCTATAACACTTTGAGAAAGCCGAGTAGATGGTGAAACACGTTAGTGTTGTATTGGTGTTTTACATTATATTAATGATTTTATTATTTTGTTTACTAATAAAACTAGTTTTTACTTTATTTGGACCTTCCTGATATTATCTCAGAAGATTTTACCTGGAGGATCCCATACTTCAATGTCCTTGGTGGGGAAGATACCACCTGAGCTTTACAGGATTGAGAAAAAAATCACTTTGCTCTCCTTTTGTGAGTGCACCTCCTTTTATCCTTTTTATTTCCTATTTATGCAGATAGAGAGCACTATTCTCTGTTTTTATATTTCTCTCTGGTCTACCTGTGCTGCTGAAATTCAACGCACTACTAGAAAATATCCCCAGCAACTGTAATGGCTGTCCACCGCTGACAGGCCTGAGGATATCTCCTAACAGAGGAGCCTACAGCTGCTTAGAAGTAGTTTCAGGATAGGCACAGAATCTTCTAGATACATCTGGTTAGTAGTGGTGTTCACAGTTAATGCCACGGGGGAGTAGGTCACGGCTATATAGTATGCAAATATTTATACTTTGTTTTGAGTAGTATTGATACGGTAAGCACTGACACTGAGACATACGGACAGCTTTATAACAGTGGCACGATACAAAGTTGTAACAAGTACATACTGGTTTCAATGTTGATTACCCCTCAGTAAGAACTTTTAGAAGTTTGCTGTACGGTTAAGACATCTCTCCCTAGAATTAAGCATTTCCAGAGGAACTGACCTGTTTAACTGACAATGAATTGGAATGTTCTGCGGATTAATCGTCTTCCACTGAGGGGCCTACAGAACCAGAGATAGAGAGAGCCATGTTAATTGGGCACTGCGTCATGGACCAATAATAATTAGGAAATCAAACTGTTATTTAGCAGTTCATTTAGTTATATGGCTGTAATGTAAACATGGGTTGTGAAGTCACTTTAAGATAATGAACTCCATAGCTAGATTTATCATGGCGTGCAACATTGTAGATTGTGTTCACCACACACTGTAACCACCTGACCTTCATGGTCAGTGCACCTCTAATTATCTCATGATGTGGATTATGATTAACATAAATTTTATTGGCGTAACCCACCTACCATATCTCTCCAGCTCTAACCTCCCCTAACCCTATCTCTCCTAACTATTAAATCCCCTAACCCTATCTCTCATAGCACTAACCTCCCCTAACCCTATCTCTCATAGTTCTAACCTCCCCTAACCCTATCTCTCATAGCACTAACCTCCCCTAACCCTATCTCTCATAGCACTAACCTCCCCTAACCCTATCTCTCATAGCACTAACCTCCCCTAACCCTATCTCTCATAGCACTAACCTCCCCTAACCCTATCTCTCATAGCACTAACCTCCCCTAACCCTATCTCTCATAGCACTAACCTCCCCTAACCCTATCTCTCATAGCACTAACCTCCCCTAACCCTATCTCTCATAGCACTAACCTCCCCTAACCCTATCTCTCATAGCACTAACCTCCCCTAACCCTATCTCTCATAGCACTAACCTCCCCTAACCCTATCTCTCATAGCACTAACCTCCCCTAACCCTATCTCTCATAGCACTAACCTCCCATAACCCTATCTCTCATAGCACTAACCTCCCCTAACCCTATCTCTCATAGCACTAACCTCCCCTAACCCTGTCTCTCATAGCACTAACCTCCCCTAACCCTATCTCTCCTAACTATTAAATCCCCTAACCCTATCTCTCATAGCATTAACCTCCCCTAACCCTATCTCTCATAGCACTAACCTCCCCTAACCCTATCTCTCATAGCACTAACCTCCCTTAACCCTATCTCTCATAGCACTAACCTCCCCTAACCCTATCTCTCATAGCACTAACCTCCCCTAACCCTATCTCTCCTAACTATTAAATCCCCTAACCCTATCTCTCATAGCATTAACCTCCCCTAACCCTATCTCTCATAGCACTAACCTCCCCTAACCCTATCTCTCATAGCACTAACCTCCCTTAACCCTATCTCTCATAGCACTAACCTCCCCTAACCCTATCTCTCATAGCACTAACCTCCCCTAACCCTATCTGTCATAGTTCTAACCTCCCCTAACCCTATCTCTCATAGCACTAACCTCCCCTAACCCTATCTCTCATGGCACTAACCTCCCCTAACCCTATCTCTCATGGCACTAACCTCCCCTAACCCTATCTCTCATAGTTCTAACCTCCCCTAACCCTATCTCTCATAGCACTAACCTCCCCTAACCCTATCTCTCATAGCACTAACCTCCCCTAACCCTATTTCTCATAGCACTAACCTCCCCTAACCCTATCTCTCATAGCACTAACCTCCCCTAACCCTATCTCTCATAGCACTAACCTTCCCTAACCCTATCTCTCATAGCTCTAACCTCCCCTAACCCTATCTCTCATAGCACTAACCTCCCCTAACCCTATCTCTCATAGTTCTAACCTCCACTAACCCTATTGCTTATAGTTCTAACCCCTCCTAACCCTGTCTCTCCTAACTATTAACTCCCCTAACCATATCTCTCCAGCTCTAACCTTTCTACCCTATTTCTCATAGCTCTAACCTCCCCTAACCCTATCTCCCCCAGCTCTAACCACCAATAACCCTATCCATCCCAACTCTAACCTCCTCTAACCCTACCCCTCCCAGCTCTAACCTCCAATAACTCTATGTCTCCCAGCTCTAGCCTCCCATAACTCTATCTAACCCTATCTCTCATAGCTCTAACCTCTCCTAGCTCTAACCTCTCCCAGCTCTAGCCTCCCCTAACCTATCTCTCCCAGCTCTATCCTCCAATAACTCTATCTCGCCCAGCTCTAACCTCCCCTAACCCTATCTCTCATAGTTCTAACCTCCTCTAACCCTATCTATCATAGTTTTAACCTCCTCTAACCCTATCTCTCATAGTTCTAACCCACTCTAGAGATAGGGTTAGGGGAGGTTAGTTCTAACCTCCTCTAACCCTATCTCTCATAGTTCTAACCCCCTCTAACCCTATCTCTCATAGTTCTAACCCTATCTCTCATAGTTCTAACCTCCTCTAACCCTATCTCTCATAGTTCTAACCCTATCTCTCATAGTTCTAACCTCCTCTAACCCTATCTCTCATAGTTCTAACCTCCTCTAACCCTGTCTCTCATAGTTCTAACCTCCTCTAACCCTATCTCTCATAGTTCTAACCTCCTCTAACCCTATCTCTCATAGTTCTAACCTCCTCTAACCCTATCTCTCATAGTTCTAACCCACTCTAACCCTATCTCTCATAGTTCTAACCCCCTCTAACCCTATCTCTCATAGTTCTAACCCTATCTCTCATAGTTCTAACCTCCTCTAACCCTATCTCTCATAGTTCTAACCCTATCTCTCATAGTTCTAACCTCCTCTAACCCTATCTCTCATAGTTCTAACCTCCTCTAACCCTGTCTCTCATAGTTCTAACCTCCTCTAACCCTATCTCTCATAGTTCTAACCTCCTCTAACCCTATCTCTCATAGTTCTAACCTCCTCTAACCCTATCTCTCATAGTTCTACCCCACTCTAACCCTATCTCTCATAGTTCTAACCTCCTCTAACCCTATCTCTCATAGTTCTAACCTCCTCTAACCCTATCTTTCATAGTTATAACCTCCTCTAACCCTATCTCTAATAGTTATAACCTCCTCTAACCCTATCTCTCATAGTTCTAACCTCCTCTAACCCTATCCATCCCAGCTCTAACCTCTAACCCTATTTCTCATAGCTGTAACCTCCTCTAACCCTATCTCCCCCAGCTCTAACCTCCCCTAACACTATCTCTCCCAGTTCTAACCTCCCCTAACCCTATCCATCCCAGCTCTATCCTCCAATAACTCATCTCTCCCAGCTCTAACCTCCCCTAACCCTATCCATCCCAGCTCTAGCCTCCTCTAACCCTACCTCTCCCAGCTCTAACCTCGAATAACCCTATCTCTCATAGTTCTAAACTACACTAACCCTAATTTCTCCAATGTCCACTTCCCCTGACTCCTCTATCCTTTGCTGTAAGTTCCTCTATCCCTAAACCCTACCTTTAGCCATAACCCCCTTTCTCCAGAACTAAACTCCCCATATCTAATAATCTCATTTTAACATTCTAACTAATTCCCCTCTTGACAATTACCATATGTTTTTGAGTGACACATAGCACTGTAACGAGCGATGCTTGCGCTATCATACTTACCTTTCAGACCTGGGACTGCGTTAACACATACACATGGGGGATTTCCAGCTATTCCTGTAAGACATATATATTATATATAGTCACCAGCAATGTGTGCGTTTATTAGTATTTAGTATATTGATCCCACCTGTGTCTGTCCTCCCTGCAGGCGATATCACTGTTTATTATTATTATTTTTATTATTCATTATTAGTAGTAGTAGCATTTTTATACAAAATATAATTACCAAAAAAGTTTATGAGTGTTCAGTTATCTTCCCTTATGCTATAAATGTTATTATTATGGTATAATATAGTACATATACTGTGGGCTAAATCTGACTGGCTAGAAGACAATTAGAGTCTTTCTAGATTAAATAATAAAATCCACGCTTCCTCTGCCCATGAATACAAACCTAACAAAATGGCGGGTGAATGTAGCCACAATCTTTCCATAACTGGTTGGTTTTTTGAATGATGCATGTGTTAGCAATTTTGCCAAACCAAACTATAGATGATATTTGCTCACCTACCTGATCGGATTTTCATTTATAATGTGCAGAGTACATCCTTGTGTACCGATTAGAATGAAAGGATCCGTGTAATTTGCATTAATCACCCTCTCCATCTCAGACAGTCACAATGTGTCACTTAATGTTAAATGTACTTGTGTCATTTATTAGTGACTGTAATTGAAACGGGCAGATCCTGAATGAGGCCATAGTGACATCACATGAGATCTCTTTAACTCAGACTGTGTGTGGGTAAGATTAGTCCCAGAAATAGCATTGTATTTTTACACAGAAATCTCCAGGGCGACTAGCTCACAGGCACGGGTGATATAGAGTGCAAGCTCTTGGAACTCACCATGAGGGCAGTGATCCGGGCAGTGACTGAGTCCAGGAATATGAACATCTCCAACCTTGGTTCCTGTGTTGTTAAATCCCCCCAAAATAATGCATTAACATAAAACATAATATTGTAACGTTGCAAAGTGTATACTTGTTCCTCGTTACAGGGAATCTCATTAACCCTGT
Source organism: Pelobates fuscus (assembly GCF_036172605.1). Lineage (NCBI taxonomy): Eukaryota > Metazoa > Chordata > Amphibia > Anura > Pelobatidae > Pelobates > Pelobates fuscus. Next base: position 3,260,533 of record NC_086325.1, on the reverse strand, counting down.
CATTACAAACCATCCTATTATGGTTCCTCTGTCATGAAGGATGCTCAGTACAAGGTGACTCTCAGACTATATGCCATTTAAAAGAGTGTGAGACTGCCCCCCAGTGGTAAACATATATATTGCAGGAGATATTCTATGATATGTATTAGACTCAGTATGAAATTTTGTCAGGAAATCCCAATTGCATTTTAATTGGAATCTTCCAACAGGGCACCTGTTGATGTTCTACATAGTCTGCATATTTCTAATTATCCTGCTAACCAGTTGCTTTTATTGCCATTTCCTCATTTTTAATATTTGTGAGCAAAGCTTACAGCTCATCTCGTTCTGCTAGAGTAACGGACCAGGCGGGGGTAATTGTCCAGACCCCCTCCCCTGACTATATCAAAGATCTCATCGGATCTATAACATTCTTTGTCTTGCTGCATCGTGGTAACGCGCAGAACATCTCCGCCAGATCTGTATATTTTTTATCACGCTCCATCTTAATATTTTACTAAAACTTGTGTTTTTCAATATTATTTATACTAGAGACAGCAATACTACTGATATCGATTATGGCGTCTTTTCTTATCTCCAGTAACAGCGCTCACCATTCCTGGAGCCCCAGCTGGGAGATTAGGAGAGAGTTTCATTTCTCAAATTAACATTTTATTCACTTACATGACAACTCTCATCACATTTTCACTTCTAATATTTTACAAATTGTATTCTATTTAATGAAATGTAAGGTTTTATTTTTAAATGTTGTATATTGATTCGATTTTTGAGAAAATGTTATGCGGCTGAGCGGCCATGTTGGGTCAGATTCTTCCGTTTTCGGACCAATTGTTACTCAGCCTAACTTGCTGCAGGTTCACACAGAGACATCACAGCCGCAGCAAGTTAGGCTGAGCAGCAGTTGGTCAGAAAACGCTAGAGTCTAAACAAACATGGCCGCTCAGCCAGATCAAAAGTGACATTCTCTTCCCAAAAAAACAAACCAAAAACCAATATACATCATTTAAAAAAAAAAAAACATTATTAAGTTCCATTACATGTAGTAAAGATTTAAAAGTAAGAAGTGAAAATGTCAGGTCAGCTGTCCTTTAACCGGTAATTGTAGTGAATGGGAAAGCCAAATTGTAACATTGAAGCAGCAATATGGCCATAACTCCGATCCCAATTGTATTGTGCGAGTCGTTATTGAGTTACATGTCCATACGGAGCTTCTTAGTTAGAGAAATCGGACAATTTGCCAATCGGCCTAAATTCAAACAGTTTCGCTATACTTTTTCAAGTCTATCACCTGGACTATTCACAAAATATTTTTAGTTTTAATTGAAACTTTACAGAGATTTGCTATGAATCATTTTGGGTTTGTGTTAAAATTTTAAATCGTGAAAATCAATCTCACTTCGTTATTGGTTCTCTTTGACTGAGACGATTTGTCGAAATGCTAAGATTTGTCGCGGTTCTCTTTTTCTTTTAATATGTGTGAATTATTGTCACTGCTTTTAATAAAATTGAATTAAATGTATGGCGTGTAGTACAGGACGTTTGTTTGTTTATCTTTTATGGTTTTTTTTTGATACAACAAATTGCATGACTTGAAACATCTCTTTGCTCATTCATGCAATTTCCATCAATGTAAATATGTCTGTTAATATAATTGTGCCTCGATCCTCTCTAGATTAAGTTTACATATAGCTGTTGGATTGTCTCCCATTGCGAAGTGAAGAAAGGCTGGCTATGCCGAACTAAACAAAACTACATTAGAAAAATATAATAGTAATTAAAAGAAAAGAAATCAAACAAAAATGGGTTTTAGAATATACTAAGTGATCATTCAGACTTACCATGAGTGGCAGGACTGGCTGTGGGCACTAGATTGTCAGCTCTTGGGGTGACACCTGCAGCAGGATTGCTGTTGGGGACGGCAGAACCTAAAAGGCAATTACAGATTATATCAATATGTTCTAATCCAAGCGAATTCAAGAATAAAACTGCCAATGACGAGCTACCACAGCTCTTGTTAACCAAGGCAAGGCACACGGTTTATGTTTAAATGGTAAACAAATATGGGGAAAAATATAATAAGTTTACATATAGCTGTTGGATTGTCTCCCATTGCGAAGTGAAGAAAGGCTGGCTATGCCGAACTAAACAAAACAACTTTAGAAAAATATAATAGTAATTAAAAGAAAAGAAATTAAAACAAAAATGGGTTTTAGAATATACTAAGTGATCATTCAGACTTACCATGAGTGGCAGGACTGGCTGTGGGCACTAGATTGTCAGCTCTTGGGGTGACACCTGCAGCAGGATTGCTGTTGGGGACGGCAGAACCTAAAAGGCAATTACAGATTATATCAATATGTTCTAATCCAAGCGAATTCAAGAATAAAACTGCCAATGACGAGCTACCACAGCTCTTGTTAACCAAGGCAAGGCACACGGTTTATGTTTAAATGGTAAACAAATATGGGGAAAAATATAATAAGTTTACATATAGCTGTTGGATTGTCTCCCATTGCGAAGTGAAGAAAGGCTGGCTATGCCGAACTAAACAAAACAACTTTAGAAAAATATAATAGTAATTAAAAGAAAAGAAATTAAAACAAAAATGGGTTTTAGAATATACTAAGTGATCATTCAGACTTACCATGAGTGGCAGGACTGGCTGTGGGCACTAGATTGTCAGCTCTTGGGGTGACACCTGCAGCAGGATTGCTGTTGGGGACGGCAGAACCTAAAAGGCAATTACAGATTATATCAATATGTTCTAATCCAAGCGAATTCAAGAATAAAACTGCCAATGACGAGCTACCACAGCTCTGGTTAACCAAGGCAAGGCACATGGTTTATGTTTAAATGGTAAACAAATATGGGGAAAAATACAATTATAGGAAAAATGTTTTGCAATATAAAATATAATCCCTTAGCGAAGCGCCAATCACTTTACAAACGTTCAAAGAGGAGATATTGTGTTTAACTTTTACATTACTTGCTCGGTTGTTAATATATTAATTTCTTTCACTATACAGTTGTTCTGTATAACATGGGATCATATAGAGGTGCATGATATTATATAATATGATATCTGTGCTTGCAGGACATTTGCCAGTTACATGATCAGATTATCAGCTCACCTGCCGCACCAGTGACTGGATTCGCAGCCCTGGTAGTTACTGTGGAAGATGTCACATTTGTAGCCCCTAAAAAAAAGTATAGAGAAACTGTTCGTACAACAGATAAACACAACAAAGACATAGCGAACGATATACAGATGTTTGTCATCCATTTTTTCCATATCTATCACTACTGATATATCTGTAGGTGGGCCTGACAATGCTTCATCGATGTTGGAAGACACAATGTATCAACAATCAATTTCCAGCTAATGTTGGACTGCAAATCCCATTGTTCAGTATAATGGGAATTAGAGGATAAGAGTTAGGAAAACTCTTTTACAGACCATGTGGCAGTCCCTTAACCCCTTAAGGACACATGACGTGTGAGACACGTCATGATTCCCTTTTATTCCAGAAGTTTGGTCCTTAAGGGGTTAAAGGACATTTTGTATTATAACAGGCCTTCTGTTGGTAAGAGATAAGCTGTTTTATGATATGAACTGCAATGCAGTTTAACCTGCATTCATCATCCATTCTATCCTACCGGGTACAACCTTACAGGTGACCTGAGCAGCTCTGAAGTAGGGAAAGAGCACTATTGCTGCATTTTCACCCTTTCTTGGCCTATGTCAACTAACTTGAGCTCCCTAATTATCCATGTCATTGTCACAGGCAGTAGGTCCCAGAAAATCTCACACTTGAGCTGTTACCCACAGAATGAAGTGAATATAGGCAAATAATCCGTAATTCTTGCAATCTTATTTAACACATTTACAACAAAAGAAAGGCAAAAAATAGATGTTAGGAATTCTGATTGACTCACCACCCGCTGAACCTACGGAGGAGCTGACTGTTCCAGCCGGTCCTGTGGTTGTGTTTGCAGTTCCTGTAGCAAGAGAAAACAATGGACTTTCAGAAGCGGCACGTGTCTGTTGGTCAGTATTGGCTGATCTTGTAGAGACATTTGAGTGTTGTTTTTTTTTATAATTTGTGAGTCCACTAATGGCTCGCTAAAATCCCTCGGCTCTTCCATAGCAACAAGGTATAATTTTCTATTCATGCATTAGCACAGCATCCTGAGGGACTTAACAGAAATGTCTGATGGGCTTGGAAGATAAGACTAAATGTGAAATGTCTAGTCAGGATACAAACTGCAGGTATCAGGGGCTCAGAATGACTCTCCATTGGCTGGTTTACGAATTGACGTTACTGCTGATCCAGTGTTTGTGTTTTCTGTCAGATTATGTAACACGAGAACATCGTGACTTACTGCACTGAAACTCATGCATATTGGTAGGTATGGGATGGCCTATACACTGTATGTACCTATCCCTGTCTGCACACAGTTCATTGAGTTACAGCAGGCTGGATCAGACATGCTTGGTTTTAAATATATTATATGTAGAGACAATTAAAATAAAATAATTATAAAAAATACTCACATTTGAAGTTCCAGGCTATGCAGGATTATCCTTATTATTTATTTTCTGATAGCATTGCATTATGGGCTAATCAGGGGTTTCTGGAAGCTGTAGTAGAATTGTCAGCTGTTGGCTGTAAAAAGCTAACAGCTGAACTACAACTCCCAGAAACCCAAGTCATGACATCATGACAGCAGTATTATTGGAGTTGACCAAAATTAGAAACACTACAGAAAGGAATGTAGGGGCGTAAAGGGTGGGCTAAACTCATAAGTAATAGTTGGGAAAAAATACCCCAACCTACATTATTCATCGTGTTATTGGGGGTCTTGGGAAGTAAACGCACTTTATGAAATCCACAGAGCAAACCTACCTGCGAGGTGGGTAACAGCATTTGTAGAAGCATTGCCTGGTTTGGGGGTAACGTGGGCCAGGTTCCCTCCGGCAGTATTTTCTGTATCAATAAAATGCAGGTTTGTAAATGAAGTGTTCACCAAAGATTAGATAGATAGATAGATAGATAGATAGATAGATAGATAGACAGATAGATAGATAGATAGACAGATAGACAGGTGGTTTGACAGAAGACAGATAAGTAAAGAGATAAATAGACAGACAAATAGATAGATAGATAGATAGATAGATAGACAGATAGATAGATAGATAGATAGATAGATAGATAGATAGACAGATAGATAGACATATAGATAGATAGATAGATAGATGGTTTGACAGAAGACAGGTAAGATAGACAGACAGACAGAAATAGATATGATAGATAGATAGATAGATAGATAGATAGATAGATAGATAGATAGATATTGGATAGATAGACAGATGGTTTGACAGAAGACAGATAAGTAAAGAGATAGACAGACAGACAGACAGATAGATAGATAGATAGATAGATAGCAGATGGTTTGACAGAAGACAGATAAGATAGACAGACAGGCAGAAATAGATATGATAGACAGACATAGATATGATAGACAGACAGATAGATAGATAGATAGATAGATAGATAGATAGATAGATAGATAGATATTGGATAGATAGACAGACAGACAGACAGATGGTTTGACAGAAGACAGATAAGTAGAGAGATAGACAGACACATAGATAGACAGACAGACATAGATATATAGATAGATAGACAGACAGACAGACAGATGGTTTGATAGAAAACAGATAGGTAGAGAGATAGACAGACACATAGATAGACAGACAGACATAGATATATAGATAGATAGACAGACAGACAGACAGATGGTTTGATAGAAAACAGATAGGTAGAGAGATAGAGAGATAGCTATATGTATAGATAGATAGAGTATAGATAGATAGATGCATGGATGATAGATAGACAGATAACAGAAAGGCAGACAGCAAGATAGATATTGGATAGATAGATAGACATACAGACAGACAGAGATATATATATATATATATATATATATATATATAGATAGATAGACAGACAGACAGATGATAGATAGATAGATAGACAGACAGATGGATAGATAGATGATGGATAAATAGATATATAGATAGATAGATAGATAGATAGACAGATGGATAGATAGATAGATAGACAGACAGACAGATGGATAGATAGATGATGGATACATAGATAGATAGATAGACAGATGGATAGATGATAGTGTATTGCATAATTGTATGTAAACATTGAGTAAATAAACTACAAACTCTTAAGTACCCCAGTTTCCATATATCATACAAAGCGCTGAGTAAAAGAACATTTGGTTTTTTTTTTTACACAATTCAAGCAAACAAGCTCCCGCTGTAGGCAGTGATTATTCTAACCAAAACTCTGCTTTTCATCTGCAGTTTGTCAGCAAAAACCACTATTACCACAAATAACAAAACTCGCCTGGCCGAGAGCAATTTATAATAAAATAAAATAGAAGAATGTGAGTTTTATTTCTCGTGATGAATGGCGTGCTGCAGACACACCGCAGAGAGCACTATATTTCTTTATTTTATTATCTCTCTGCTTGATGAAAAGGTTGCCAGAGATTTGGGTATTTTTATTATAATGATCATGCCGTTCGTATGTAATAAATGGTTATTTGTGCTGTGAGGATACAAGTAGTTGTTTTTGCAGCATTTTATCAAGAGCCCATAATTAAACACCAATAAGTGTTTTTTATTCATGTTACAAGTTTCACTCTCTACTAACTTCATTGTGAGAGTTAGCTAAGTGTCACAGCACAGCCCAAACACCCCGAACCCTGCAGACAGCAAGGCGTGACTGCCCCTTTAAGAGACCTGGCTGGGTTTGAACTCACAGCTTCAGCATCCCAGTCAGGTTCTCTGCCATGACCTCCACCAGGGCTTCAGTATCTGTCCTGGTAAACTGTTCCATTAGTCCCCTGGTGACTGTTACACTAGGAATCAACTGTTTACCTCATCGAGTTTAATTGAACCTGAACCTTAGAAATAAGTGCAAACCATATAATATATAATGTAACAATACTGGGAATTAATTGGGGTTTATTCTGCTTCATACCAAGATGGCAACATTTAACCCAATCTAAAATAAATGGGGGAAAACATCTTCCACTCCAATTGTTTTGCAGTTTGGTTTGAGCCTGATGCTTAATTGTTAAATAGAAGCTACGCTGGCTGTATGGCGATAGTAATTATCCATGGGCGCTGTAAATTGTCTCACTAACAGTAATGTTCCTCACACATAGAAAGGTGGAGATTAATAGAGAAAACGACTTACCAACATTGCCGTTATGATTTAAGTGTAAATGAGGTTCCAGGGGCTCTTTAACTGTATCGAATGGGGCTGAATCTGTAAAAATAGAAAGTCTTTAATTCAGTTTTTTTTTGTTTTTTTTTTACACTTGGCAATTTCATAATACGATTTGCAATTCCCAATTTTCTTTCAGTAAATACAGTAAAGAGGGTGTACAGTGACACAGACGATGGGTACATTGAGTCTGTCTCTCCCTCTGCAGGGGCAACACAGGGACACAAAAAGGAGCAGTGAGCATAGGTGGCAAAGGGGACAATTCCACCCACTACAACCATTACTCCACTGCTCCCACTATGGCCCTTATATCCAAGTATTTACCACAGCCCCTCTCCCCCTGCGCCCAGTACAGCCCCTCTCCCCCTGCGCCCACTACAGCCCCTATCCCCCTGTGCCCACTACAGATCCTACCCTGGACTGGCCCACCGGGACCCCGGAAAATTTCCCTGGTGGACCGGGATACTATTGGGCCTGTGCAAGGCCACCTAGTGCGCACCGGCCCGTGGGTCGCACGGGTAACCGGCAGGAGGGGATGTGCTCCCCTCCTGACGGTCACAGAATCTAGTGTGGCTGAGCAGGCAGACCACGGTAGAAGAGCTCCTGTTCCCGTACCCGGTCTGACAGGTAGTGCTCACAGAGAGCACATGACTGCTTCCTGTCAGACCTGGTAGGGGAACAGAAACTCCTCTACAGCGATCTGCCTTCTCAGCCATGCTACAGCAAGGTACGGGGGTGGTGGTGGTGGCTATAATGGGACATGTGAGGGGGTTGGCTATAATGGGACACTTGGGGGCTGGGAGGGGGTATAGGGACACATGGAGGGCTAGGGGGCTATAGGGACACACAAGGGGTGGGGAGGGGTGAGGAGGGGGCTATAATTGACACATGGGGGATGGGGGGCTATAGGGACACATGGGGCTGGGGAGGGGGCTATAATTGACACATGGGGCTGGGGGGCTATAGTGACACATGGGGGTATAAGGACACATGGAGGACTGGGGGGCTATAATGGGATATATGGGGCTGGGGGCTATAGGGACACATGGGGTCTGAGGAGGGGACTATAGGGACACATGGGGCTGGGGAGAGGGCTATAGGGACACCTGAAGGGCTTGGAGGGGCTGTAGGGACACATGGAGGGCTGGGAGAGGGGACTAATAGGACACATGGAGGGCTGGGTGCTAATGAGACACAAGGAAGGTCTGGGGAGAAAGAGACACACAGAGGGGCTGAGAAAGACCAATAAAAGACACACAGAGGGACTGGGGAAGGGGATAATGAGAAACACAGAGGAGCTGTGGGGAAAGAGACTAACAGAAGGGCTGGGGAAGGGGAGAAAGAGACAAAGGGGCTGGGACTAAGAGACACAGGAAACGGGCTTGGGGGAGAAAGACGCAAACAAAATTCATATTCACTTGTCTCCTGCTCTCCCTGTAATTTAGAGTTGACCGGTAAGAGAAAGATGTCGTTTTAAAGGGACACTTTAGTCACCAAGCTTAATGAAGTGGTTCTGGTGTCTATAGCCTGTCCCTGAAGGCTGAGCACTGTAAATGCTACCTTTTCAGAGAAAAAGCAGTGTTTACATTGCTGCCTCGGAACATCTTTAGTGACAGTCACTCAGACGGCCACTAGAGATGTTTCCTAGTCTTGTGCTGATTGGAGATGCTGATTGGTGCGGTGAAGCTCAGCGTTTTCCCCCCATCGGCACAATAGCCTCCCAAGCCTTTCCTATGGGAATTTAATTGGCATTAACTGAGATCATCCAGTTGTCAGCCAAAGTGAAGAGCATACTCTTGTTACTTCAAAATAAGCAAGATAACGTCATTTTATACTGCTGTGCAATAGCATACATTCACAATGTCCTTAATATGTCGAGGTAGTTGGGCTGAAACATCGATTATATGCAAATGCATGTCTGCTTACAGCCAATCCTCTCTTGTGTTTATTTTGAAGTTCTATGAGTGCTTTCTTTCACGTTTAAGTGATAGTTTTCAGGTTTAAGGTTTTTTTCCCCGCTTCCATATCTGCACACTGTGCCGGCGCGACGCATTATGGGGCTGGTGTAGAATTTGTTTCCAGGGCTGCTTTTTATTCCCAGTCCGGCCCTGATCCTACCCCTGCACTCACTACAGATCCTACCACCCCTGCACCCACTACAGATCCTACCACCCCTGCACCCACTACAGATCCTACCACCCCTGCACCCACTGCAGATCCTGCACCCGGCACCCACTGCAGATCCTACCCCTGGCACCCACTGCAGATCCTACCCCTGGCACCCACTGCAGATCCTACCCCCGGCACCCACTGCAGATCCTACCCCCGGCACCCACTGCAGATCCTACCCCCTGCACCCACTGCAGATCCTACCCCCTGCACCCACTGCAGATCCTACCACACCTGCACCCACTACAGATCCTCCCACCCCTGCACCCACTACAGATCCTACCACCCCTGCACCCACTGCAGATCCTGCACCCACTGCAGATCCTGCACCCACTGCAGATCCTGCACCCGGCACCCACTGCAGATCCTACCCCCGGCACCCACTGCAGATCCTACCCCCGGCACCCACTGCAGATCCTACCCCCGGCACCCACTGCAGATCCTACCCCCTGCACCCATTGCAGGTCCTTCCCCCCTTCACCCACTGCAGATCCTACCCCCTGCACCCAATGCAGATCCTACCCCTTGCACCCACTGCAGATCCTACCCCCTGCACCCACTGCAGCTTCTACCCCCGGCACCCACTGCAGCTTCTACCCCCTGCACCCACTGCAGCTTCTACCGCCTGCACCCACTGCAGCTTCTACCCCCAGCACCCACTGCAGCTTCTACCCCCCTGCACCCACTGCAGCTTCTACCCCCCTGCACCCACTGCAGCTTCTACCCCCCTGCACCCACTGCAGCTTCTACCCCCTGCACCCACTGCAGCTTCTACCCCCCGCACCCACTGCAGCTCCTACCCCCTGCACCCACTGCAGCTCCTACCCCCCTGCACCCACTGCAGCTTCTACTCCCTGCACCCACTGCAACTCTTACCCCCCTGCACCCACTGCAGCTCCTACCCCCCTTCACCCACTGCAGCTCCTACCCCCTGCACCCACTGCAGCTCTTACCCCCTGCACCCACTGCAGCTCCTACCCCCTTCACCCACTGCAGCTCCTACCCCCCTGCACCCACTGCAGCTCTTACCCCCTGCACCCACTGCAGCTCCTACCCCCCTTCACCCACTGCAGCTCCTACCCCCCTTCACCCACTGCAGCTCCTACCCCCCTTCACCCACTGCAGCTCCTCCCCTCTTCACCCACAACAGCTCCTACCCCCCTTCACCCACTAGAGCTCCTACCCCCTTCACCCACTAGAGCTCCTACCCCCCTTCACCCACTACAGCCACTATCACCCCTACGACCACTACTAACCTGATTAAGTGGTGCGAATTATCAGTGCCCTCCCAGTTCTGACTGTGGTATCTTATGTGCCCATCCCTTCACAAAAGTCACCCCCCTCCCCCACACACCAAAATTAAATTGCTAAATGTAACCAACATTCTCAGATATAGTGACAGCTTCATCTTTTACAATTTACACTTTTTAAATAAACATTCTTGAATTAATTCCCTTGTAACAGAAAATCCTGAAAATGAGAAGCTGTGGTATAAATAGTTTCTTTATAAAATGAATAAATACAAACTAAATCAACAGATCCACTTACTGCCAAGCTGAAGGTGGAGACATGTCACCAGGAGCAGTGTCAGCGATGATTTGAGGTTAAACATGTTTAATTTGAAGAAGACACTCCTTGCCGTATTGTGTTCTCCTCGGTTTTACTCTTTTTGATCTGTGACTTATCCATTACCATCTCTCTCCATTTATACATGTTCCAGCGTGCAGGCCCACCCCTGTCCCCAACCTGCGCCCCTCTGTCCCACCCTAAATTGCCACAACCATCCTTATAGATTGGGAACACTAATGGGTAGTAATGTACAAGCTACACACCCCTCAAATTACAGGTGTACCAAGTGTGGATTTTGTAAGGTTTAAAAATTAATTGCTAATTAGACATAGGGGTTGGGAGAAAAAGTATGGTCGAGCTCTCCTACTCCCTCCCTTACTTTATATATTGGAACATGTTTTAATGACATAAAATTACTTTTATAGAGGATGTGGGATTTTGGCACCGCAAGGAGACAAGCTGACAATTTGCAGGGCTAGGAAGGGAAAGACATTGGAAAAGCCAGAAAAACTGCTAGGTCATCCTCCTTGTAGGAGAGAACAGTCCGTGGTCAGGACAAGAGATGGCCAACGACAATAGACCATTTAAAAAGGAAAGCTGTTTTATATTTAAACATATATTTCATTATTTAAATGTCAAATGTGTTTGACCACTTCCAATTACTCCTAATTTTACCCTTTGTCTCACTATACTCCAGTCCCTCTATATCCTGTAAACTTATTAAGCAGGGTCCTCAACCCCTCTGTTTCTGTGCGCCCACTTGTCTGGTTACAATTACGTGTCTGTTTGTCCACCCATTGTACAGCGCTACAGAATTTGCTGGAACAATATAAATAATAATAAAATAATAATAAAAAAAATAATAATAATAAGCAATCACAAGCATACCAGCCTCTGTTGCACAGTTTTGCACTCTTAATGTCTTGAGTTCTTGGCACACAAACTTTTATGGATCCATCTCTTAAGGTTGACATATGAGATCTCTGTACACCATTAAAGACAAATTGCATTGGTAGTAGTTTTTTTTTTTTTTTTACATAATGAAGAGGGGTGGATGGACGGAAAGAGGGAGAATAGGAGGTAGGGATAGATGGAAGGAACAAATGATGGATGGATGGAAGGAAGGAAGGAACAAAGGAGGGGTGGATAGATAAATGGTTGGATGGCTTGATGGGTGGTTTGATGGATGGATAGATAAATAGATGGTTGGGTGGTTTGATGGATGAACGGATGGATGGATGGACACTTGAGTGGGTGGATGGATGGATGTGGGATGGATGAATGTATTAATGGATTAATGGATGGACAGTTGGTTGGATGGATGGATTGATGGATGGACAGTTGGTTGGATGGATTAATGGATGGACAGTTGGTTGGATGGATTGATGGATGGACAGTTGGTTGGATGGATGGATTGATGGATGGACAGTTGGTTGGATGGATTAATGGAAGGACAGTTGATGGATGGACAGTTGGTTGGTTGGATGGATTGATGGATGGACAGTTGAGTGGGTGGATGGATGGATGTGGGATGGATGAATGCATTAATGGATTAATGGATGGACAGTTGGTTGGATGGATGGATTGATGGATGGACAGTTGGTTGGATGGATTAATGGAAGGACAGTTGGTTGGATGGATTAATGGATGGACAGTTGGTTGGATGGATTGATGGATGGACAGTTGGTTGGATGGATGGATTGATGGATGGACAGTTGGTTGGATGGATTAATGGAAGGACAGTTGATGGATGGACAGTTGGTTGGATGGATGGATTGATGGATGGACAGTTGGTTGGATGGATTAATGGAAGGACAGTTGGTTGGATGGATTAATGGAAGGACAGTTGGTTGGGTGGATTCATGGATGGACAGTTGGTTGGATGGATTAATGGATGGACAGTTGGATGGATGGGTGAATTTAAGAATGGAAGAAAGAAAGCAATATATCACTGTAATGGTAGCTTCAAGCCTGCAAGGCTTTGAAGAGTTAATAGTAGTGTATCATTTTGTGACTTAACAATTAGCTGCTATTTTCCTGCACAGTATTTACAGGTGTGGCTCCTAAACAATGTATTATTTTAATAAGATGAGTCTGGGCTGGGAGCCCATATAAACCCGTGCAATCTTTATTGTTCAATAGTAGGATACTGTCACTCGTACAATTAACCCCTACTCATCCTCCTCGCACTAGCAGAGCTATTCATTGGCCATAAATGGGAAATTCACTCTGAATTCCTCAGAATTCCCACTTTACTGAATAACCCAGGCTGTGCCTCATTCAGGATGATGTCCAGATAGATACCCACAGATATATGACTGGTATGAGAAGAGAGATGGCTCATTTTCTAAGCATCATGGGAAATGTAGTGTAGAAACATCTGGAGAGACTAGATTCGCCATCACAGGTATAGCCTGATTGGCCGGCTGTCTGTATGCTTTTCTGTGTCCTCCAATTGGATCACTGTTAAATGAATAAGCTGTCAATCTTAGCTGGAACTCCCCCAATATTCTGTATTTTATTAATGTGTAGATATCAGCAGCTGATGAAAGGTCTTGTTAACCCCTTAAGGACACATGACATGTCATGATTCCCTTTTATTCCAGAAGTTTGGTCCTTAAGGAGTTAAATTTACACACCTTCATTTATCGAGCTGAATAGGCAACAATGAGGCCAGAATGGGAGAGTGAAGAGCAAGGATGTTGGTGTGCCATTTATTGGTGGCACTCAGGCCAGAAGTGAGTCACAGAATAAAACCAGTTATGGTGAAGCAGGGGCCAAAATTGTGACTGTTCTGCTGAATTTGTGACCGTTGGGAAGCGTGGAAATATATTTTTTATAAAAGAATGAGACAGTTACTCATTAATTACCATTACTCATAATGAGACAGTTACTCATTAATTACCATTACTCATAATGAGACAGTTACTCATTAATTACCATTTCAATGTTTTAATTGTCCAAGTATCATTATGGACATATCCCAGGCAGAGTTGTCAAGGTGTAGGCCATTGCTCGGTTACTTTTCTCAGAAAAAACATTTTTCTGTTGGTATAGAAGAGTAACACTGCCATTTCATTTTTTGGGCTAGTATTAGAAAGTAACAGAGCATTTTCCTGTTAGTATTTGAGAGTAACATGAACATTTCATTGTTTTGTTAGTAAGGAGAGTAAGAACAATTTGCATTCTCTACTTGTATAGGAGAGTACCAGATACTGTTATATGGGAGAGTAACAATACATTTCCTTTATGTGCTGATAGAGGAGAGTACCAGATACTGTTATATGGGAGAGTAACGATACATTTCCTTTATGTGCCGGTATAGGAGAGTACCAGATACTGTTATATGGGAGAGTAACGATACATTTCCTTTATGTGCTGGTATAGGAGAGTACCAGATACTGTTATATGGGAGAGTAACGATACATTTCCTTTATGTGCCGGTATAGGAGAGTACCAGATACTGTTATATGGGAGAGTAACAATACATTTCCTTTATGTGCCAGTATAGGAGAGTACCAGATACTGTTATATGGGAGAGTAACCATACATTTCCTTTATGTGCCGGTTTAGGAGAGTACCAGATACTGTTATATGGGAGAGTAACAATACATTTCCTTTATGTGCCGGTATAGGAGAGTATCAGATACTGTTATATGGGAGAGTACCGATACATTTCCTTTATGTGCCGGTATAGGAGAGTACCAGATACTGTTATATGGGAGAGTAACAATACATTTCCTTTATGTGCTGATAGAGGAGAGTACCAGATACTGTTATATGGGAGAGTAACAATACATTTCCTTTATGTGTTAATATAGGAGAGTATCAGATACTGTTATATGGGAGAGTAACGATACATTTCCTTTATGTGCCTGTAACGGATCGTTTCAGCCGACAAGGGGTTAAAATCGTTTAGCCGATAATCCCCTTTTCACAGACAGGCACAGCTACTGTAGAATCACGAATTGGATATAAGTGAATGAGCCAAACTCCTGAACTGCATACAAGGGAATAAGGTAGCACTCCCGAACTGGAACCTCACGAATAGCTGCTAGCAGACGAACAGGAAAAGCTCCCAAGCGGCTTACACTCCTGGCAGTCAGTCCCTATCAGCATACAGTGAATCCCCCCAAGAACGAGACAAGGCTCTGTGTTGAGGGTCAAGCAGTGGTCTGTTTATTGAGGGCTACCTGCCCCTGTATTTATGCAGGTCTCCCACCTGGTGGACACTCCCCTAGGGGACCAAATGGAAGACTGTAACACAGACAGACATGTATCACATTACAGACTCACAGAAGCAAAACATCCCCACAATGCATCCTGGCTTCCTCCCTTCTGCCCTGGAGATAATTGGAGAAGTAATTCAATTATCTCCCAGGACAAAGGCAAAACTCCATTACACACGTGGGGACCCAAATACAGTAATATGCTTTAAAATACATAAAGTTACTTTTTATACATTAAACATAGACATGTCACATATCCCCAGATAGCTCAGGTCTGAGTGCACATTATTAGGTGAATGGCACTCAGACCACACGAATACAGTTTAATCGCCATGGAGCTAAAGTCTTTAATCACACGAATAGGCTCCATGGCATAGCTATCTGGGTTACCACAAATTCACATAAGACAAAATACAGAATGAACGGCTGTTCGGCTACATCCCCACGAATAGGAACCAGGAGACGGACGGCTCAGCGTTGTTTGTGCAAATAAGTGTCCATTTATAGTTCCATAGTTTACGTGCCGAACACCGCTGGACGTACGGGACTTGTAAAATGGCCGCCGCCACGTGTTTGGTCGACGAACAAAGACCACCCTGCCTTCGTCAATTAAGCTGCGGTTAACCGCAGCTTCAGGGTGGTCAATTGGCGGCACACTCCAGCTCCCGGGTGGTCGCGCAATCGTCAGTTTGTTCGGTAGATAAAACCTACCGAACACCCCGGCAGAAAAGGCACGAATAAGCCTTTCTGCAGGGAAAATAAGTCTTTTAAAGTCTGATCCATAGTCCAAAGGCATCAGGCGGGCAACCAGGCTCCTCCAATGCAATGTGGCAAGATTGGTCTCGTCACATCTCTCCCCCTTTCCAAACAGACTAACAGGGTACCTGACCTCCTGCCGGTCAGTGCCCTTGTTAGTCCAGCAGCCCACCCACAAAGCAGAAAAAACAGTACAGCCCACCCACAATAAATGGTTACTACACCTTGGTAGAGGAGAAACTTGTCCATGTCCAGGTGCCTCACCACGGCTGTGTGGGGGACTGGTAGGCTGCCTTGGTGGGTTGCTGAGTGGGCAGAGACCAGCGGTACTCTGTCCTGGTGCCTGTACCACCACCGGAGTAGTCTGGTTAGAGCCTGGTTGCTGGAGACTGACTGTCTCCCCCTTAGGTGCATAGCTCTGCTGCGGAAGGGGGAGACCGGCTGTCTCCCCCTTGGCTAAACAGCCCTGTCGTGGGGGGGTAGGATTGACCGTCCCTACTCCCTGTGTGGTAAGTGCAGAGACCACGGTCCCATCTGCACGGCTGTGGGGCTTACAGTCTCCACCTGGTACATTAAGCTGTCATTGGGGAGAGGGGGTAACAAGCTCGTCTCCCGATAGAACACTCTGCCGCTGGGGAAAGGAGACTGAGCTCTCTATTCCCTGCCCCTTAATGATCCGCAGCTGGGGAGAGGTGGTAACAAGCTTCTCTCCCATACATACTTCCAGTCTTTGCGGAGGGGGACCGACTGTCTCTCCTCCCAATACAGAGTCCTGCTGCTGGGGAAAGGAGACTGGGCTCTCTATTCCCTGCTGGATACTCTGCCGCTGGGGACTGGAGACTAGGCTCCCAATTCCCAGCACATCACACTGCCGCTGGGGAATGGAGACTGGGCTCCCAATTCCCAAAAAATCACGCTGTCGCTGGGGAGGGAGGACACTGCTCTCCTCTCCCTGGACTTCCCACTGCCTTCCCGGCATATCACTCTGCTGCTGAGGGGCAGGAACAACTACCTCTGCCGCCTGTAACTAAGCCTGCCGCTGGGGAGGGAGGACGCTGCTCTCCTCTCCCTGCACTTCACACTGCCTTCCTGACATATCACTCTGCTGCTGGGGGGCAGGAACAACTACCTCTGCCCCCTGTAACTCTGCCTGCCGCTGGGGAGGGAGGACACTGCTCTCCTCTCCCTGCACTTTACACTGCCGCTGGGGAATGGAGACTGGGCTCCCAATTCCCTGCAGGACCGGTGGAGAGACCTCGGTCCCATCTCCACCGGCCACCTGTGGTTCTTCTCAGTAAAACTTTACCATCTCGTCCCCTCTGAATGGGTCTGGCTCTGGGTCTGTCCTGCTGCTCTCCTGCTGAGCCTTCTCATAGTATTGGAACAGCTGCTGGTAGCCCTGTTCTAGCTCCATCTCCCGGGTCACCAGGTGGACCAGGTCTTGCTCAATTTCGTGAATGTCGTCCCAGTCATACCTGCTCTCCCTCCACTCCAAGAGATCACTGAACCGGGCTTGTGTAGGGCTCCCAAATTCTAGCTCTGAAAAAGACTCCCATAACAAGCCAGGACCATCAAACTCCTCTCCCTCTGGCTTGTCATGCTCGGCTGTCCAGGGCAGTTACTGTGCCCCATACCACCAGAGCGCCTGGTAGGCATCCTCCAGCCACATCTCCTGCCATACCCGGAGCTCCAATTCCTTTACCCATTCCTCCAGGGGCTGCTCTCCCAGGAAGGGTATCCGCAGGGCTAGTCGCTTCTGCAATCGCTGATCTTCCTTGGGGAGTCTCTCGCCCCGCTGGTACTCCACCATACCCAGTGCCTGGTACCAGATGCCTTTGCGGACTGCATCTCGGTCATCCATGACACCCTCCTCATGCTCCACTGCTGGTTCCATCCTGGTGCTGTCAGGGTCGCTGTACTCAGACATGCATTGCCCTCAAATGATAAAATCCAAAGCAATGGTGTCTCCTGTAGCTGTCCTTCTGGCTGTAGGAATGATCCCACCGCTGCCACCAATTGTAACGGACAGTTTCAGCAGACAAGGGGTTAAAATCGTTTAGCCGATAATCCCCTTTTCACAGACAGGCACAGTTACTGTAAAATCACCAAAACTCACGAATTGGATATAAGTGAATGCACCAAATTCCCGAGCTGCATACAAGGGAATAAGGTAGCACTCCAAACTCCCGAACTGGAACCTCACGAATAGCTGCTAGCAGACGAACAGGAAAAGCTCCCAAGCGGCTTACACTCCTGGCAGTCAGTCCCTATCAGCATACAGTGAATCCCCCCAAGAACGAGACAAGGCTCTGTGTTGAGGGTCAAGCAGTGGTCTGTTTATTGAGGGCTACCTGCCCCTGTATTTATGCAGGTCTCCCACCTGGTGGACACTCCCCTGGGGGACCAAATGGAAGACTGTAACACAGACAGACATGTATCACATTACAGACTCACAGAAGCAAAACATCCCCACAATACATCCTGGCTTCCTCCCTTCTGCCCTGGAGATAATTGGAGAAGTAATTCATTATCTCCCAGGACAAAGGCAAAACTCCATTACACACGTGGGGACCCAAATACAGTAATATGCTTTAAAATACATAAAGTTACTTTTTATACATTAAACATAGACATGTCACATATCCCCAGATAGCTCAGGTCTGAGTGCACATTATTAGGTGAATGGCACTCAGACCACACGAATACAGTTTAATCGCCATGGAGCTAAAGTCTTTAATCACACGAATAGGCTCCATGGCATAGCTATCTGAGTTACCACAAATTCACATAAGACAAAATACTGAATGAATGGCTGTTCGGCTACATCCCCACGAATAGGAAGTTTATAGTTCCATAGTTTACGTGCCGAACACCGCTGGCCGTACGGGACTCTTAAAGTCTGATCCATAGTCCAAAGGCAGCAGGCGGGCAACCAGGCTCCTCCAATGCAATGTGGCAAGATTGGTCTCGTCACAGTGCCGATATAGGAGAGTACCAGATACTGTTATATGGGAGAGTAACGATACATTTCCTTTATGTGCCGGTATAGGAGAGTACCAGATACTGTTATATGGGAGAGTAACAATACATTTCCTTTATGTGCCGGTATAGGAGAGTACCAGATACTGTTATATGGGAGAGTAACAATACATTTCCTTTATGTGCTGGTATAGGAGAGTACCAGATACTGTTATATGGGAGATAGATAAAGTAAAAGAATGGGGGATGGGTCTGCGCCACTGTGTACAACAGATAATGATATTAAGTCCAATACGATCTATGTCGTTGTGTCCAAAGTTCTACTTTATACGATATCCAGAAGATGTCAGTGGCATAGAGGATAATCCAGTTGTGTAAAAATAGAAAAGTTCTTACTTACAGTTGACAGAGCTTAATCCAGCTCTGGTGTGAATGGCTTGCAGCGGTATTATCCCCGCTTACAGGATATACGGCAAGTGACCTCTTCTATGTGGTAACAGGTAACCAAGTTGGAAATAAAAATGGAGACAATAATGGTGCAGTATGTTCCACACATGCGATAAAAGATATAAAATATAATAGATACACTCACATTCTATAGAGCTTCAGCTAGCTCTAGTTTGTTAGGCGTGCAGCGGTATAATCCCCGCTTGTAGGATATGGGATGAGTGATCTTGACACGAATATCAGTAGCTCGGAGAGAAGATAAAACAGCGATAGTGCTCTCAATAAAATCTTAAGTGATAGGATAAAATAATAAAATATACTCACAATATATAGGGCAGACTAACTGCTCTATGTAACAGCGTAGGTGGTATAATCCCCACCTAGGATTCTTTGGAGTATGTTATCCAAGGAGTAAAAATAATAAAAGAAGTATACAATTTAAAATATATATAAAAGCCAGGTAATAGTAAAAGATGATGGTTCCAACGTAAAAATGACCAAAATCTTTTATTAACAGTATATAAAAAACAGTAAAACATTTTTACTGTTTTTTTTATATACTGTTAATAAAAGATTTTGGTCATTTTTACATTGGAACCTTGTTTGGGACTGCTGCCTTCCTGATTAGCGCTGACTCTACTCCTTGTTTTTTGTTATATGGGAGAGTAACGATATATTTCCTTTATGTGCTGGTATAGGAGAGTACCAGATACTGTTATATGGGAGAGTAACGATACATTTCCTATATGTGCTGATAGAGGAGAGTACCAGATACTGTTATATGGGAGAGTAACGATACATTTCCTATATGTGCTGATAGAGGAGAGTAACAGATACTGTTATATGGGAGAGTAACGATACATTTCCTATATGTGCTGATAGAGGAGAGTACCAGATACTGTTATATGGGAGAGTAACAATACATTTCCTTTATGTGCCGGTATAGGAGAGTACCAGATACTGTTATATGGGAGAGTAACAATACATTTCCTTTATGTGCCGGTATAGGAGAGTACCAGATACTGTTGTATGGGAGAGTAACGATACATTTTCATTATGTGCTGATATAGGAGAGTATCAGATACTGTTATATAGGAGAGTAACCATACATTTCCTTTATGTGCCGGTATAGGAGAGTATCAGATACTGTTATATAGGAGAGTAAACATACATTTCCTTTATGTGCCGGTATAGGAGAGTACCAGATACTGTTATATGGGAGAGTAACCATACATTTCCTTTATGTGCCGGTATAGGAGAGTACCAGATACTGTTATATGGGAGAGTAACGATACATTTCCTTTATGTGCCGGTATAGGAGAGTACCAGATACTGTTATATGGGAGAGTAACCATACATTTCCTTTATGTGCCGGTATAGGAGAGTACCAGATACTGTTATATGGGAGAGTAACGATACATTTCCTTTATGTGCCGGTATAGGAGAGTACCAGATACTGTTATATGGGAGAGTAACAATACATTTCCTTTATGTGCCGATATAGGAGAGTACCAGATACTGTTATATGGGAGAGTAACCATACATTTCCTTTATGTGCCGGTATAGGAGAGTACCAGATACTGTTATATAGGAGAGTAACCATACATTTCCTTTATGTGCCGGTATAGGAGAGTACCAGATACTGTTATATGAGAGAGTAACAAAACATTTCCTTTATGTGCCGGTATAGGAGAGTACCGGATACTGTTATATGGGAGAGTAACCATACATTTCCTTTATGTGCCGGTATAGGAGAGTATCAAATACTATTATATGGGAGAGTAACGATACATTTCCTTTATGTGCCGGTATAGGAGAGTACCATATACTGTTATATGGGAGAGTAACAATACATTTCCATTATGTGTTAGTATAGGAGAGTACCAGATACTGTTATATAGGAGAGTAACAATACATTTCCTATATGTGTTAGTATAGGAGATTACCAGATACTGTTATATGGGAGAGTAACAATACATTTCCTTTATGTGCCGGTATAGGAGAGTACCATATACTGTTATATGGGAGAGTAACAATACATTTCCATTATGTGCCGATATAGGAGAGTATCAGATACTGTTATATGAGAGAGTAACAATACATTTCCTTTATGTGCCGGTATAGGAGAGTACCAGATACTGTTATATGGGAGAGTAACCATACATTTCCTTTATGTGCCGGTATAGGAGAGTATCAAATACTATTATATGGGAGAGTAACGATACATTTCCTTTATGTGCCGGTATAGGAGAGTACCATATACTGTTATATGGGAGAGTAACAATACATTTCCATTATGTGTTAGTATAGGAGAGTACCAGATACTGTTATATGGGAGAGTAACAATACATTTCCTATATGTGTTAGTATAGGAGATTACCAGATACTGTTATATGGGAGAGTAACAATACATTTCCATTATGTGTCGATATAGGAGAGTATCAGATACTGTTATATGAGAGAGTAACAATACATTTCCTTTATGTGCCAGTATAGGAGAGTACCAGATACTGTTATATGGGAGAGTAACAATACATTTCCTTTATGTGCCGGTATAGGAGAGTACCAGATACTGTTATATGGGAGAGTAACGATACATTTCCATTATGTGCCGATATAGGAGAGTATCAGATACTGTTATATGGGAGAGTAACGATACATTTCCTTTATGTGCCGGTATAGGAGAGTACCAGATACTGTTATATGGGAGAGTAACAATACATTTCCTTTATGTGCCGGTATAGGAGAGTACCAGATACTGTTATATGGGAGAGTAACGATACATTTCCTTTATGTGCTGATAGAGGAGAGTATCAGATACTGTTATATGGGAGAGTAACAATACATTTCCTTTATGTGCCGGTATAGGAGAGTACCAGATACTGTTATATGGGAGAGTAACGATGCATTTCCATTATGTGCCGATATAGGAGAGTATCAGATACTGTTATATGGGAGAGTAACGATACATTTCCTTTATGTGCCGGTATAGGAGAGTACCAGATACTGTTATATGGGAGAGTAACGATACATTTCCTTTATGTGCCGGTATAGGAGAGTACCAGATACTGTTATATGGGAGAGTAACGATACATTTCCTTTATGTGCTGATAGAGGAGAGTATCAGATACTGTTATATGGGAGAGTAACAATACATTTCCTTTATGTGCCGGTATAGGAGAGTACCAGATACTGTTATATGGGAGAGTAACAATACATTTCCTTTATGTGCCGGTATAGGAGAGTATCAGATACTGTTATATGGGAGAGTAACGATACATTTCCTTTATGTGCCGGTATAGGAGAGTAGCAGATACTGTTATATGGGAGAGTAACGATACATTTCCTTTATGTGCCGGTATAGGAGAGTACCAGATACTGTTATATGGGAGAGTAACGATACATTTCCTTTATGTGCTGATAGAGGAGAGTATCAGATACTGTTATATGGGAGAGTAACAATACATTTCCTTTATGTGCCGGTATAGGAGAGTACCAGATACTGTTATATGGGAGAGTAACAATACATTTCCTTTATGTGCCGGTATAGGAGAGTATCAGATACTGTTATATGGGAGAGTAACGATACATTTCCATTATGTGCCGATATAGGAGAGTATCAGATACTGTTATATGGGAGAGTAACGATACATTTCCTTTATGTGCCGGTATAGGAGAGTACCATATACTGTTATATGGGAGAGTAACGATACATTTCCTTTATGTGCCGATATAGGAGAGTATCAGATACTGTTATATGGGAGAGTAACGATACATTTCCTTTATGTGCCAGTATAGGAGAGTACCAGATACTGTTATATGGGAGAGTAACGATACATTTCCTTTATGTGCCGGTATAGGAGAGTACCAGATACTGTTATATGGGAGAGTAACGATACATTTCCTTTATGTGCTGATAGAGGAGAGTATCAGATACTGTTATATGGGAGAGTAACGATACATTTCCTTTATGTGCCGGTATAGGAGAGTACCAGATACTGTTATATGGGAGAGTACCGATACATTTCCTTTATGTGCCGGTATAGGAGAGTACCAGATACTGTTATATCGGAGAGTAACGATACATTTCCTTTATGTGCCGGTATAGGAGAGTACCAGATACTGTTATATGGGAGAGTAACGATACATTTCCTTTATGTGCCGGTATAGGAGAGTACCAGATACTGTTATATGGGAGAGTAACGATACATTTCCTTTATGTGCTGGTTTAGGAGAGTACCAGATACTGTTATATGGGAGAGTAACGATACATTTCCTTTATGTGCCGGTATAGGAGAGTACCAGATACTGTTATATGGGAGAGTAACAATACATTTCCTTTATGTGCCGGTTTCAGGAGAGTACTAGATACTGTTATATGGGAGAGTAACGATACATTTCCTTTATGTGCCGGTATAGGAGAGTACCAGATACTGTTATATGGGAGAGTAACGATACATTTCTTTTATGTGCTGATAGAGGAGAGTATCAGATACTGTTATATGGGAGAGTAACGATACATTTCCTTTATGTGCCGGTATAGGAGAGTACCAGATACTGTTATATGGGAGAGTACCGATACATTTCCTTTATGTGCCGGTATAGGAGAGTACCAGATACTGTTATATCGGAGAGTAACGATACATTTCCTTTATGTGCCGGTATAGGAGAGTACCAGATACTGTTATATGGGAGAGTAACGATACATTTCCTTTATGTGCCGGTATAGGAGAGTACCAGATACTGTTATATGGGAGAGTAACGATACATTTCCTTTATGTGCTGGTTTAGGAGAGTACCAGATACTGTTATATGGGAGAGTAACGATACATTTCCTTTATGTGCCGGTTTCAGGAGAGTACCAGATACTGTTATATGGGAGAGTAACGATACATTTCCTTTATGTGCCGGTATAGGAGAGTACCAGATACTGTTATATGGGAGAGTAACGATACATTTCCTTTATGTGTTAGTATAGGAGATTACCAGATACTGTAATATGGGAGAGTAACGATACATTTCCTTTATGTGCCGGTATAGGAGAGTACCAGATACTGTTATATGGGAGAGTAACGATACATTTCCTTTATGTGCCGGTATAGGAGAGTACCAGATACTGTTATATGGGAGAGTAACGATACATTTCCTATATGTGCTGATAGAGGAGAGTACCAGATACTACCCATGTTTGCCCACCGTGGCGACCGCGAACAAGTTATGTTCGCCGGTGAACAGTTTCCGGCGAACTGTTTGGGACATCTCTATAGGACAGTAAAAGAACCTCTTATAATATTGGACAGTAACAGAACCTCTTATAATATTGGACAGTAACAGAACCTTTTTTTAGTATTGGCCAGTAACAGAACCTTTTTTACTATAGGCCATTAACAGAACCTTTTTTAGTATAGGAGAGTAACAGAACCTCTTATAATATTGGACAGTAACAGAACCTTTTTAGTATTGGCCAGTAACAGAACCTTTTTTAGTATTGGCCAGTAACAGAACCTTTTTTAGTATTGGCCAGTAACAGAACCTTTTTTAGTATTGGCCAGTAACAGAACCTTTTTTAATATTGGACAGTAACAGAACCTTTTTTTAGTATTGGCCAGTAACATAACCTTTTTAAGTATAGGCCAGTAACAGAACCTTTTTTAGTATAGGAGAGTAACAGAACCTCTTATAATATTGGACAGTAACATAACCTCTTATAATATTGGACAGTAACAGAACCTTTTTTAGTATTGGTCAGTAACAGAACCTTTTTTAGTATTGGCCAGTAACAGAACCTTTTTTAGTATTGGCCAGTAACAGAACCTTTTTTAGTATAGGCCAGTAACAGAACCTTTTTTTTAGTATTGGCCAGTAACAGAACCTTTTTTAGTATTGGCCAGTAACAGAACCTTTTTTAGTATAGGCCAGTAACAGAACCTTTTTTGGTATTGGCCAGTAACAGAACCTTTTTTAGTATTGGCCATTAACAGAACCTTTTTTACTATAGGCCAGTAACAGAACTTTTTTTAGTATAGGCCAGTAACAGAACCTCTTATAATATTGGACAGTAACAGAACCTTTTTTAGTATAGGCCAGTAACAGAACCTTTTTTAGTATAGGAGAGTAACAGAACCTTTTTATTTTCTCTATATCTATAATGATACATTATTGACCAATGAATACAGACTAGAAACCACATTTTTAAGCTGTATTCAGAAAAATCTATAATTTAACAGAAATACTGCCAGCACGATGTCGCTGAAGAATCACCCTCAAACTCACTTTTTCTTTTAAGTGATCTGTTCCACGTCAAGTAAACGTTACACTTGGAAACATTTCCTGTCTGCCGCATGTTTGACTGACAAGGTAGCATTTGTTGTAAACCTTTGAGCCATTTGATTTCCATTATTTTCACAATAATTAAACTAATTAAAACAGAGATTTGAAATAATGGCTTAGTTTTGTATTTTCATAGTTAGCTGAGCATCGATGTACAAACCGCTGAGTCCAGTGGGTCTGACTGAACAGAACCACGGATTTTCGCATTTCCCTGGAAATTTGCGAATGATCGGAAACTTAAGAGTTAAAAATGTCAATGATGTCATTTTTTAAGTTGCAATTTTTGTCCCCGTAAAAAGAATCTCATAAAATGATTTATAATACTGAAAAGAGTAGTAAATATTTATGGGGACTTTTTTTCCCACCCGAGTTATCCATGGGCAAACATTGCTTTTATTGTGTGAAAATTCGATGTTTTTTTATGAATTGCGGTAACATACATAAAGCATCAAACAAGAATTGCTGGATCATAATTCCTGCAATTAGCCCATAGTGGCCGTCATGAAGACAGGTCCCCATCAATTACCCATGTTTTCAATTCATTTTACAGGGACACTATAGTCACCAGACCAACTACAGCTTAATTAGGCGGTGTACTGTAAATGAAGCTGTATACCATAAATTAGGTTATATACCATACATTAAGCTCCTCCAATCTCTGTATACAGCTTAATTCATGGTGTCCAGCTTAATGTATAGTATACAGCTTAATGTATCGTATATAGCTTAATGTACGATATACTACTTTATATACAGAATACAGCTTACTGTAACAATATAGATTAATGTATAATATACAGCTTAATGTACGGTATATAGCTTAATGTATCGTATACAGCTTAATGTACGGTATATAGCTTAATGTAGCTTAATGTACGGTATATAGCTTAATGTATCGTATACAGCTTAATGTACGGTATATAGCTTAATGTAGCTTAATGTACGGTATATAGCTTAATGTACGGTATACAGCTTAATGTACGGTATACAGCTTAATGTACGGTATACAGCTTAATGTACGGTATATAGCTTAATGTATAGTATATACAGCTTAATGTACGGTATATAGCTTAATGTACGGTATACAGCTTAATGTACAGTATACAGCTTAATGTACGGTATATAGCTTAATGTACGGTATATAGCTTAATGTACGGTATACAGCTTAATGTACGGTATATAGCTTAATGTACGGTATATAGCTTAATGTACGGTATATAGCTTAATGTATAGTATATACAGCTTAATGTACGGTATATAGCTTAATGTATAGTATATACAGCTTAATGTACGATATACAGCTTCATGTAACAATATAGATTAATGTATCGTATACAGCTTAATGTAACAATATAGATTAATGTATAATATACAGCTTAATGTATCGTATACAGCTTAATGTATCGTATACAGCTTAATGTATAATATACAGCTTAATGTAACTATATAGATTAATGTATAGTTTACAGCTTAATGTAACAATATACAGCTTAATGTACGATACACAGCTTAATGTACGATACACAGCTTAATGTACGGTATACAGCTTAATGTACGATACACAGCTTAATGTACGGTATACAGCTTAATGTACGGTATACAGCTTAATGTACGATATACAGCTTAATGTACGGTATATAGCTTAATGTACGGTATACAGCTTAATGTACGATATAAAGCTTAATGTACGGTATATAGCTTAATGTACAGTATACAGCTTAATGTACGGTATACAGCTTAATGTACGGTATATAACTTAATGTACAGTATACAGCTTAATGTACGGTATACAGCTTAATGCACGGTATACAGCTTAATGTACAGTATACAGCTTAATGTACGATATACAGCTTCATGTAACAATATAGATTAATGTATCGTATACAGCTTAATGTAACAATATAGATTAATGTATAATATACAGCTTAATGTATCGTATACAGCTTAATGTATCGTATACAGCTTAATGTATAATATACAGCTTAATGTAACTATATAGATTAATGTATAGTTTACAGCTTAATGTAACAATATACAGCTTAATGTACGATACACAGCTTAATGTACGATACACAGCTTAATGTACGATACACAGCTTAATGTACGGTATACAGCTTAATGTACGATACACAGCTTAATGTACGGTATACAGCTTAATGTACGGTATACAGCTTAATGTACGATATACAGCTTAATGTACGGTATATAGCTTAATGTACGGTATACAGCTTAATGTACGATATAAAGCTTAATGTACGGTATATAGCTTAATGTACAGTATACAGCTTAATGTACGGTATACAGCTTAATGTACGGTATATAACTTAATGTACAGTATACAGCTTAATGTACGGTATACAGCTTAATGCACGGTATACAGCTTAATGTACAGTATACAGCTTAATGTACGGCATACAGCTTAATGTACAATATACAGCTTAATGTACGGTATACAGCTTAATGTACAATATACAGCTTAATGTACGGTATACAGCTTAATGTACAGTATAAGGCTTAATATACAGTATACAGCTTAATGCACGGTATACAGCTTAATGTATAATATACAGCTTAATGTAAAGTATACAGCTTAATGTACAGTATACAGCTTAATGTACGGTATACAGCTTAATGCACGGTATACAGCTTAATGTACAGTATACAGCTTAATGTACGGTATACAGCTTAATGTACGGTATACAGCTTAATGTACAGTATACAGCTTAATGTACGGTATACAGCTTAATGCACGGTATACAGCTTAATGTACAGTATACAGCTTAATGTACGGTATACAGCTTAATGTACTGTATACAGCTTAATGTATAATATACAGCTTAATGTAACAATATAGCTTAATGTACAGTATACAGCTTAATGTACGTTATACAGCTTAATGTACGGTATACAGCTTAATGTACGGTATACAGCTTAATGTACAGTATACAGCTTAATGCACGGTATATAGCTTAATGTACAGTATACAGCTTAATGTACGGCATACAGCTTAATGTACAGTATACAGCTTAATGTACGGTATACAGCTTAATGCACGGTATACAGCTTAATGTACAGTATACAGCTTAATGTACGGTATACAGCTTAATGTACGGCATACAGCTTAATGTACAGTATACAGCTTAATGTACGGTATACAGCTTAATGCACGGTATACAGCTTAATGTACAGTATACAGCTTAATGTACGGTATACAGCTTAATGTACTGTATACAGCTTAATGTATAATATACAGCTTAATGTAACAATATAGCTTAATGTACGTTATACAGCTTAATGTACGGTATACAGCTTAATGTACGGTATACAGCTTAATGTACGGTATACAGCTTAATGTACAGTATACAGCTTAATGCACGGTATACAGTTTAATGTACAGTATACAGCTTAATGCACGGTATATAGCTTAATGTATAATATACAGCTTAATGTACGTTATACAGCTTAATGTACGGTATACAGCTTAATGTACAATATACAGCTTAATGTACGGTATACAGCTTAATGTACAGTATACAGCTTAATGTACGTTATACAGCTTAATGTACGGTATACAGCTTAATGTACGTTATACAGCTTAATGTACGGTATACAGCTTAATGTACAATATACAGCTTAATGTACGGTATACAGCTTAATGTACGGTATACAGCTTAATGTACGGTATACAGCTTAATATACGATATACAGCTTAATGTACAATATACAGCTTAATGTACGGTATACAGCTTAATGTACGGTATACAGCTTAATGTACGGTATACAGCTTAATGTACAGTATACAGCTTAATGTACGGTATACAGCTTAATGTACGGTATACAGCTTAATGTACGATATACAGCTTAATGTACGGTATACAGCTTAATGTACGGTATACAGCTTAATGCACGGTATACAGCTTAATGTACAGTATACAGCTTAATGTACGGTATACAGCTTAATGTACGGTATACAGCTTAATGTACGGTATACAGCTTAATGTACGGTATATAGCTTGATAAAGTTGTTCTGATGTGTATAGTACGGTCAGAGAAAAGGCCGTGTTTACTGCCTAAGAATACCCCTAGTGGAAGTAACACAGAGGTGCTATCTGTTGTTCAGCCTCTGAATGTTCCCTCTAAAGATACATTGATTCAATTCCTCTTTATTAGGAGATGCTGATTGGCAACGCGTTTTGCTGCACATGCGCGATAGCCTCCCAGTATTTTCCTATGGGTCTGATGCACTCAGCCAAGGGGATGTAACTGAGGTGGAGACCAGTGCTGTGCTGGAAATAGGTGAGTAAATGACCTTTTAACCAGGGACAAGGGGTGCCCGTCACCTAAATATCACTAATAGAAATCTAGTGCTCCTTTATTTACAGTGCTTCCCATCGACTCCGGGGCCCATGTTTTACTGCTAATAATTGACTAGTGTTTTTTTTTTTTTTTTTTTTTTAACATTCTTTATTTTTGCTGTATATATAAAGGTATAACTATCATTATAGGTATACAAACAAGTACAGTCTTCAGGGCCCAGCCGCAGTTGTGACCCCTGAGATCATGGGCCGTCATCACTTAAGGACTGGTGCAGGTGCATGGTCCATAGGCGTGCGCAGCCTATTGCATTAGGGTGTATGTATGTATGTGTGTGTGTGTGTGTGTATATGTATATATATATATATGTGTGTGTGTGTGTGTGTATATATACACTGCTGTGTGTGTGTGTGTGTGTGTATGTATGTGTGTATATATATATGTATATATATATGTGGCAGAAGCAGCCACCAGAGACTCTTATTTACAATGTTATTTGTCCCTAGCTCTATATGTCAATGCATCATGTATATTGTACCTGCCTGTTAAGAAAGAAACAATGTTGCACATATCGTTATTGGGTCCGTGGGTGGCCGCCGTTCGCCTAATCTCCACGTGGCG
Source organism: Pelobates fuscus (assembly GCF_036172605.1). Lineage (NCBI taxonomy): Eukaryota > Metazoa > Chordata > Amphibia > Anura > Pelobatidae > Pelobates > Pelobates fuscus. Next base: position 3,229,806 of record NC_086325.1, on the reverse strand, counting down.
GCGGCCATCTTAACTGCCGAACAGCGGTGTTTGGTCGTCGAGCGTCTGGAACTAAAATCGGACGCTCGACTACCCAGACACCGCTCAGACCTCCAGGATCCCCAAATCGTATGATCCAAACTGCCGAACGGCCCGCCGTTCGGTAGTTTGCATTCCCCAGTCTAGGGGATTCATCCGAATGGATGGCTGAGCTGTTCGGCACTTTCTATGCAGTGAAGTAGACCGACTACAGGGCCAGAATCTATGGAGCTGTTTTCGGCTACTGTGTCCCTGCAGTCGGTCAAATCTTTAAATATCTGTAACTCCCGAACCCCTGGTCTGATCTGGGTGAAATTTGAATATGTTACTCACCCAGAGCAGACCTACCAGGGGACCCCTCGTTTATCAACGTACCCCACGTATTTAGGGGACATTCAGAAACTGGGGAAAACTCGGTTCCCTCTAATTAATTTACCTGCTAATCTAAGGGGAGGAGAGGGAGGGGAGGGGATTGTGAGGTGATTGGTTGTTTTGAGTTACCTCCCTTGCATGGGAAAAAGCCATAAAAGAAATTGTGTGAATAAAGCTGACAGTTGACCTCCAAGCTATGTGTCGTCTAGTTCTTGGAGGGAAGGGATTGTAACTACGCTACCCGTTTGATACCTGTATTGGATTGCTGTTCCTGTCTACCAGCGGAGCTACCTTGGATCATACCTCTACCCCGCTACAATTGGTGGCAAGCGACGGGATCGTACTACACAGCAAGAGGCATTCAGCAGGAATTAAAAAGGACTGAATGGAAACAGATTATACCCTCTTGAAACGGGACACGCTAAAAGAGTTACTGGAAGCGAGAGGGAGGATAGCAAGCAACAAAACAAAGGCTATCCTAATCGCAGAACTCATGGAAGGAGACAGAGTCGCAGCTGCTGCAGCACCTCCAAGGGAGGGGGAAGAAACTGAGTTTACCAGAGAATATAGGGCCAGGATGGCTCTATTCTCACCAGCCATGGCAGCACAGAAAGCAGACCAGGTGTACAACGATGTACAGGCTCTCTTTATGCAGCGATCAGCGCAGGGAAGCGCAACATCGGCCCCCACCCCGCCAGCGAAAGCTAAAATACCGTACCAGGTATTCAAAGCATTTAATGATACCGAGGGGGACATTGATGGCTATTTACAGAACTTTGAACTTTTGTGCCAGCTGCATGCCATTAGCACTGAAGAACAAGTACGAGTGCTAGCGGGTAACCTATCCGGCCGCGCAGCAGATGCCTACCGAGCTATGCCGGCAGAGGATATCCGAGACTATCAGAAGGTAAAACAAACCTTGCTCGCACGGTATGCCATTACACCTGAAGCATACCGAACACAGTTCCGGACATTACCCAAATCAGAAAAAGACTCACATGCAGAATTTGCACACCGCCTACAACGGGCAGCTGACGGGTGGCTTGAGGCAGCCAAAGCCGTCACGGCCCAAGAGATCCAGCAATTGATGATGCTGGAACAGTTCTACAAACGTTTGTCTCCACAGTTACAGATCTGGGTAAGAGACCGTAAGCCCCGTACTCTGCATGAGGCCGCTCAACTAGCAGATGAGCATCAGGACTCCCGGCGGGAACAGCATTTCTCCAGTAGAGTGCAATCTACGCCAGCTGTTCCCCAGCTTACCCCAGTAAATCCGCCCCGACCAGGGGGGACCTACCAGTCCCAAACCCCCCGGTACAACAACCGGGCATCTGTCCGGTGCCATGCATGTAACCAGCTGGGTCACATGCAACGAGACTGTCCCCAAAACCGGGCCAGACCGGCCTGGACCCCGCAACGACCACCAACCACCCCCCGAGCCGCGGTACACTGCTATCAGGGCAGGCCCTGGGCTCAACCTTTCACCTCTACCCAAATAGAAGAACCCTTGGGCACCCTCCATGAGGTAAACCCGGTCCAGGCGGCCTCAGACAACCGCCAGGGCCACCGACAAGTGGTCCATGTGGAGGGCAAGCGGCTGGAGGGGTTAAGAGATTCTGGGGCCACCATCACTCTGGTACGGAACCATTTAGTGGCCCCGAACCATCTCACTGGGGAGTGCATTGCAGTTCGAGTGGCAGGGGGAGCAAGGTACCCACTGCTAAACTACATTTGGACTGGGGAGCGGGGGCAGGACAAATTGAAGTGGGGATGATGCAGGATCTACCTGCCGATGTGATTTTGGGGAACGATTTGGGGGAGCTAACTTCCGCTTTTGTTACCCGGCCTCCTCCACAGGAAGCTTACCCGGTCGTCACCCGCCAACAGGCTCGCACCACGGCACCCCACCTTGACTCTGAGGCTCAGGTAAGCACGAAACCCCCTGATCACACTGTATTACCCTGGGCTGCCCCATTAGAATTTGGTAGCGAGGTCGCCCTGGACCCGTCCCTACAGGTTTACAAGGACAGGATAGACAAAGACCAGACTGGCAGAGAGGGGGAGAGATATGCTTGGGATAAGGGGTTATTATACCGGTATGCAGAAAAAGTAGTAGCCGGGTCAATTCCTGTACCCATTAAACAGTTAATTGTGCCTCGAAAGTATCGACAAGAGTTAATGCGGATCGCCCACGACATTCCCATGTCCGGACACCTAGGGATCAGCCGAACCAAACATCGGCTGCTACAGAACTTCTTCTGGCCAGGGATATCACAGGATATTAAGCAGTACTGTAATACCTGTGATACCTGTCAGAGAGTGGGAAAGCGGGGGGACCGATACAAGGCCAAACTACACACCCTGCCCATTATTGAAGAACCCTTTAGCCGGGTAGCGGTAGACATTATCGGACCACTGAGACAAAAAAGCCCGTCTGGTAAGAAATACATATTGACCGTGGTAGATTATGCCACTAGATACCCCGAAGCAGTAGCCCTGACGAATGTACACGCAGAGACCATAGTAGACGCCCTCATGCGTATATTTACCCGTATGGGGATCCCCCGGGAGATCATTTCAGATCAGGGTACCCAATTCACGGCCGAGGTCACGCAACAGCTTTGGAAAGTATGCGGGGTCCGAGCTATCCTTAATTCCCCATACCACCCCCAGTCCAATGGCCTCTGCGAACGGTTTAATGGGACCTTAAAACAAATGATCCGCACGTTCGTAGCCACTCAGAAGAACTGGGAGCGGTTCTTACCCCATCTCCTGTTCGCCTACCGAGAGGTGCCCCAAGAGTCCACTGGGTTCTCTCCCTTCGAACTGTTGTTCGGAAGGAGGGTAAGGGGACCCCTAGACCTAATATGGGAACACTGGGAGGGGGGAACGACCATTGACGGCACCCCTATCGTACCCTATGTGTTGGAGTTTCGGAACCGCCTGGAGGAATTGACCCGGGCTGTGCGCAACAACCTCCAGGCGGCCCAGACACGCCAGCGCCACTGGTATGATAAGGGAGCCAGGGACCGCAGCTTTCAGGTCGGCCAGAAAGTACTAGTCCTACGCCCCGTCCCTACTGACAAGCTGCAGGCTTCCTGGCGGGGCCCATTCAAGGTGGTAGAGCAGGTCTGCGATACCACCTATATAATCGGCCCCTGCGCCGGGACCGGGGACCGACGCATGTTCCATGTGAACATGCTGAAGCCCTACCACGAGCGCACAGAGGAAGTATCCGCCATCTGCGCCTCGGCTGCAGAGGACACAGATAACCTACCCCTCCCTGACATGCTGGCCCGAGGAACGCTGCAAGAGGATCTCGCAGCCGTACAGCTAGGAGACCACTTGAATCCCCAGGAAAAAGCTCAGGCCCAAAGTTTAATTAGGGAAAAAGGAGCCACTTTTTCCAACCTCCCGGGATATACCCCGTTAGCTACCCATCGGGTAGAAACCCTAGATCCGATCCCGCTCCGTCAACCGCCCTACCGCATTCCCGAAGCAGTGAGGGGGAACATGTACAAGGAACTGAAGGAAATGTTGCAGTTAGGGGTAATTGAGCATTCAGATAGCCCCTGGGCATCCCCCGTAGTACTCGTGCCGAAGCGGGATGGAACTACCCGCTTCTGTGTAGATTACCGGAGGCTCAATGATAAAACCATATCCGATGCCTATCCCATGCCCCGGATAGACGAGCTATTAGACAACATGGCTAGGGGGAAATACTTAACCATCATTGATCTTTGTAAAGGATATTGGCAAATTCCTCTAGCCGAGGACGCCATTCCCAAGTCGGCCTTCGTCACCCCATTTGGCCTGTACCAATTCCGGGTCATGCCATTTGGGATGAAGAACGCCCCGGCCACCTTCCAGAGGATGGTGGACCGACTATTGGACGGGTTTCAGGAGTACGCTTGCGCCTATCTAGACGACATAGCCATCTTTAGTTACTCCTGGGCCGATCATCTAGACCATATCGGAGCAGTACTAGACCGCATCAGGGAAGCCGGACTGACCCTCAAGCCCAGTAAATGCCATATAGGGATGGCCGAGGTCCAATACCTCGGACACCGAGTAGGCAGCGGCCACCAAAAACCCGAACCAGCCAAAATAGAGGCCGTAGCTAAATGGCCAACCCCCCGCACTAAAACCCAGGTACTAGCCTTTTTGGGGACGGCAGGATATTACCGAAAGTTTGTACCTAACTACAGCGCCCTAGCCAAGCCCCTTACCGACTTGACCCGCAAGAACCTTCCCAAACTAGTAGTATGGGCCCCAGAGTGTGAACAGGCCTTCCAACTCCTAAAAAATGCCCTTGTTAATGCCCCTGTGTTGGCTGCTCCCGATCCGACTAAACGCTTTCTCGTCCATACAGACGCTTCAATGTTCGGATTGGGAGCAGTACTGAGCCAGATCGGAGCCGATGGCGGTGAACACCCCGTAGCTTACCTCAGCCGAAAACTTTTACCCAGAGAAGTAAGCTACGCCGCCATCGAAAAGGAATGCCTTGCCGTGGTGTGGGCCCTCAAGAAACTACAGCCCTATTTGTATGGACAAACATTTTCCCTGCTCACAGATCACAACCCGTTGGTCTGGCTGAACCGGGTGTCAGGAGACAATGCCAGACTGCTGCGCTGGAGCTTAGCGCTTCAGCCCTTTGATTTCAATATCCAATATCGCCCGGGGAAGCTCAATGGAAATGCTGACGGGTTATCCCGACAAACGGAACTAGACAAGTGATCTGTGGGTACTCCTCCAGACATCCCCAAGCCGATCCGTTGGGATCAGACTGTGTATGCTGGCTTGGTTCTGGGGGAGCATTGTGGCAGAAGCAGCCACCAGAGACTCTTATTTACAATGTTATTTGTCCCTAGCTCTATATGTCAATGCATCATGTATATTGTACCTGCCTGTTAAGAAAGAAACAATGTTGCACATATCGTTATTGGGTCCGTGGGTGGCCGCCGTTCGCCTAATCTCCACGTGGCGGCGGCCATCTTAACTGCCGAACAGCGGTGTTTGGTCGTCGAGCGTCTGGAACTAAAATCGGACGCTCGACTACCCAGACACCGCTCAGACCTCCAGGATCCCCAAATCGTATGATCCAAACTGCCGAACGGCCCGCCGTTCGGTAGTTTGCATTCCCCAGTCTAGGGGATTCATCCGAACCAAAGATTGGGGTCGGATGGCTGAGCTGTTCGGCACTTTCTATGCAGTGAAGTAGACCGACTACAGGGCCAGAATCTATGGAGCTGTTTTCGGCTACTGTGTCCCTGCAGTCGGTCAAATCTTTAAATATCTGTAACTCCCGAACCCCTGGTCTGATCTGGGTGAAATTTGAATATGTTACTCACCCAGAGCAGACCTACCAGGGGACCCCTCGTTTATCATCGTACCCCCCGTATTTAGGGGACATTCAGAAACTGGGGAAAACTCGGTTCCCTCTAATTAATTTACCTGCTAATCTAAGGGGAGGAGAGGGAGGGGAGGGGATTGTGAGGTGATTGGTTGTTTTGAGTTACCTCCCTTGCATGGGAAAAAGCCATAAAAGAAATTGTGTGAATAAAGCTGACAGTTGACCTCCAAGCTATGTGTCGTCTAGTTCTTGGAGGGAAGGGATTGTAACTACGCTACCCGTTTGATACCTGTATTGGATTGCTGTTCCTGTCTACCAGCGGAGCTACCTTGGATCATACCTCTACCCCGCTACAATATATATATATATACATACACTGCTGTGTGCGAGGGTGCTGTGTGATTGTGGGGGTGGAGGTGGGGGCAGATTAGTTAATAGCCCCCCTCCCTTCTTACCTTATGTAGGGAGGGGGGACCGTGCTGCTGCCATCCCTGGTGGTCCAGTGGAGAGTGATCTCTAGCCTATGGCGTGGTCACAGGATGACCATCAGGAGGGGAGCACGCAGCTCACTGCTCCCCTCTTGCCAGTCACTGTATGTAGCATGGTCGAGATGACCATGGAAGGAACTGGTGGAATTGAGACACATGGAAGGGACTTGATGCTTGAACAAAGCATTCATTGAATACAGGAGGACGAACAGTCATTAGAGAGTGTTATATAACCTATTATGTCTGTGGAGTGCACAGGTCCTATAGTTTCAGGCTGTTGTTAGGGTCCATATAACATGCAGAGCTTTGGGACAAGGGGTAACACTTGAATGGGAGAATGGAAGAGCAATGCATTAATGGATGTAGAGTGACGAAACAAGCATAAGTTACTGTATATGCGAGCTATGTCCAACACCTAGCGAGTGATCCAAATGTGTGGAACTGTTTTGGGCAGGATTGCCATGCTGGCGGTCAGTCAAATGAGACTTCCAGCTATCTCCCGAACCATTGGACCAATTCGTATGATTTTTGGATATGCTTGTTCCCTAATTATGCTCATTCGGAAAATGTAATGAGAATTACCCCCATGATGGCATACCATTTGCAAAAGTAGACAACCCGAGGTATTGCAAATGGGGTATGTCCAGTCTTTTTTAGTAGCCAGTGGCCAATGTTTGTGACTAAGTGGCTACTACAAAAGACTGGATATACCCCACTTGCAATACCTTGGGTTGTCTACTATTGCAAATGATATGCCATTATGGGGGTAATTCTCATTCCTGGGCTACAACACGGTTTCAAAGGTAACATTACTAATCTGGCAAATTTCAATGTGAAAAAACAAAAAAATGGAATGTGCTATATTTGACCCTTTAACTTTCCAAAACACCGTAACATCTGTTAATGGGGGGTACTGTTGTACTCATGAGACTTTGCTGAATACAAATACGAGCATTTTATTGCAGTAAAAGCTAACAGTATTACGGAATTTACAGCTAAAATGTCAGGCGGAACTACAATTTCTTTAAAAAAAAATCTTAATTTCTCACAGTTTTTTTATTTTATTCACTTATACTCTTTTTAACTCATTAGACATCCACACCTTAATATGTATTTGAATAGGAACAAATAAAATATGTAATATTCTACAATTATTCTACAATTACCAGCTTTTACATTTAACAAGACTTTTTTTTTTTACTATATGTCTATAATAATATAGTATGCCTATTGCATTTTATTGGCAATTTAGCTCACAACACTAGCTCTGTATTTGTAGCCCTATCTAAAACCAGTAAAATATAATTGTGAGATTAACCCCTTAAGGACACATGACGTGTGACATGTCATGATTCCCTTTTATTCCAGAAGTTTGGTCCTTAAGGGGTTAAACATATAAAATAGAAACGCACAGGGACACCATGTGGCATTTGTGGATATTACACGCAAGCTCTCTAAGCAATGTTTACTATGTTATTGTTAAAGGAAGCAAAATGAGGTCCCAGAGCACTCTAAAATGAGTGCATATTGTATATTTTTACGCGCTGATGTGAAATTGTGGATTCTCAGGGGATATTCTCATTTTTAGATTGTTACCAATAACCACTATGTACATATTCACATAAAAAATCCCAGGATGAAAGACTTGTTTTTTTTAATATTTGGTCAGTCTCATTTTTATAATAGCCTATTAATTTCCTTTAAATGCTGACTATACCTGCTGTGACGATGCAGACTATTATCTTCCGTGGGTACTTCACTAACTTGCACAGCTAATCACTATACTAAGTGTTATGACTTGGGCTTTGAGTCCCTTTATCCACCATCATTCACATTAAAGCAGATCTTGGTTAGTTAAAGCAAGGGAAAAGACAACCAGCTTCTATCTTAGTACAAACATGTCCTGTCTAGGAGCTAAAAGAGTCACTAAGAGTCAGTCTGTTTTAACTATGCCCCCGAGCATGGCTATTTTCGAGCATGGCTTTTGCCTTGAATTATACAGAAAGCTTCATATCATTAGTGTCACTTTGTAGGATTCTAGTTGATGTCTGACCAGCTGGACATTGAAGTGAAGACCTCTATCTCCATGTTGTTTTATAGTCTTTGGTTTGATGGAATAAGAAGACATCTTGGCCTTGTTGTATTGACTGACGCAGTACCATATAATATACTTAATAAGGAGGGTCTCTGCAATGGTTCCCCAATTACACATCCACAGGAAGGCAACAGTCCCACCTCCCTGTATCCACCACCAGCCCCCCAGTCCAGCCTCACATAGGCCATAGAAATAGCAAGCTGCCCTACGCCAACAATGGCAATCACTTTGGGTTGGGGCAATCGCGGGACATCTTGCAACAAATAAGGCTTAACAATACTAAAGCATTCCCCGGTGTCCCGCAGTCCTTCGGCAGGAATGCCATTTATCAGCACTCGCTGGCGGTGGAGGTGGCTTAGGTCATCTATGGGCCATTGCGTGGTCAGTACTTGCGTCATTCCCAGGGACCTTGTGGGCCAGGCCGAACAGTCCTGGTACTTGTCCACTTTCGCTTCCTCTGCCGTCCCAAGATATTCCTAGGACCCCACTCTCCCACCACCTGGACCGGTGGAGCCGGGTGATTACTCCACGAGCCCAGGAGGGACAGTCTCTCACAAAATTCCCCTGGTGCCGGCACCCATGACAAACAGGCTGGTGCTTTGCCCCGGGACTCTTTGTGGGCCCATTGGTCCCGGTGGAGCCGGGTGATTACCTCTACGGGCCCGGGAGGGACAGTCTCTCACAAAATTCCCCTGGTGCTGGCACCCATGACAAACATGCTGGTGGTTGTTCCCTTTCTGGGATGTTGGCCCTGGCATTGGCCTCCGACCGGGAACATCCCTGGGGTTCATCCACCTCCTGGATTCCACAGTTTGAGCAAGGGCTGCTACCGCTGTCCTCGGCGTCAGGTGCTGTAGGATTCTGCCCCGGAAGAGCAATGCTGGGGACTCCTCCACGAGTTTCACGGAAGTGCTGGGCCAACTTTGCGGCTGCAGTGGCTGTAGTGGGCTTCTGGTCCTGGGTCCACTATTGCACCTCTGCCAGAAAGAGGTTGTAAAATTGCTCCAGCAGCACAATCTGCTTACAGTCCTCCCTGGAGTGCACCTTACTCCTGGTCCACCATCCCTCAAGGGCATGTGTCAACCTCCAGACACACTCTGGGTAGGTGCCTTCTGGAGTCAGCTGGATCTCCCGGAACTTTACCCTGTAGGACTCTGGGGTGACAGCTTCACGACCTGGTAGTCCCCCCAGTACCCGCGCCCAGTCATCTGGCGGCAAGTGATTGAGCTCACATTTCCACTCAAAGCCCTGCAGGAACCCTTCTTATCATCAAACATAGAAAAGCTGCGCACTGATACTTTTGAGATGGGGACCTCTGTCTGGCTAGATGGGGATACCATGGCTGCGGTCACATTCACCTCGTGATCATGATCCTCACGGGCTAGGTCCTCTACTGCGATTGCTCTACTGCGATTGCTAGCAGCTCCCTCAGGCTTACTTGGCCGCCTGTGGCATCCCTGTAGTCCTGCATTCTCTGGGCCAGTCTGATTGCTCTGGTTGACATTGCAGGAGCGAAGCTGGAAGCCTCTGGTTGTTGTTCAGACACTCCAGTCTGCTGCTCAGCCATGTTGCGTTCCTCAGCAGCGCTCTGAGCTCTGGTCAACTTTAGCCTCTTCAGATCACTGTACTGCAAGGTATCCCATGGCTGCCACCAGTTTGTGACGATACACAATAATATCATCCATGGGTACTTCAACTAACTTGCACAGCTGATCACTATACTAAGTGTTAAGACCTGCGTTTGGAGTCCCTTTATCCACCAGCATTTACATTAAAGAAGATCTTGGATAGTTACAGCAAGGAAAGAGACAACCAGCTTCTATCTTGGCACAAACAGCAAGAACCTTTATTTTCAAACAGCAACTGCCAGGCAGATATCTCAGCATGGGGGGAGGCTCTGCATCTTGTGTCAGTCTCTTTTTGTCACACATGGTATATGATTCTTGAAGTCATGTCATTCTCCATGGTCCAAAGTCTAATATAATAAATTGGTAATTTTTATCGTTTCCATCTGAAAACTCATTGGTAATAAATCTTCTGTCAGCCTTTCAAAATTGAACTCTTTTCTTTTCACTGTTTTCTGTTTTTGTAGGGTTGATGTCTACAAAGCGGTAACACAGACACAGAGTGTCCTTCTAATATTGTGTCAATGTTAAGCTGAATGTATCTAGCAGGATTCACATTTCTAAGTTATCATTAGCTTGCATTTATTTGAAGTACTATGTGCAATAGCCCCCAAGAGACAAATAATTAATTAAATAACCCTTGGCAAGGTGAGGGCTAGTTATATGGCAGCTGGCCAGAACTTGGTAGCCAGACGCCACTTTAAGAAAATCACAAACCCATGTGAGTCAAAAAAATCCCCATATTACTAGAAGGGAGGTTTAAAACCTCCCCTGGCCCCCACCTGCAGTCTGATTACTCTCATCACAAAAAATGT
>NC_086325.1:2854040-2871540 GCF_036172605.1 Pelobates fuscus | reverse complement strand
TTGAGTGACAGATCGGTCCGGACTGACGTCATGACGTCGGGCAGCGTGCGTGACGTCATAAAATGAGACGGATCCCTCGCGGCCGGCGTGAGAGTGTCTAGGAGAGCCGCGAGGGATGGAGGAAGCCGACCTGCTGAAGGAGTAAACTACTAAGTCTTCAGGTACCCTGACAGTACCCCCCCTCTCAGATACGCCCACCGGGCGGAAGGAACCGGGACGAGACGGAAAGCGTGAGTGAAACGCCCTGCGAAGGCGAGGAGCATGAACATCCTCTTGTGGTACCCAACTTCTCTCCTCAGGACCATATCCCTTCCAGTCGACCAAATATTGTACTCTCCCCCGAGAGATACGAGAATCAATGATGGAGTTAACCTCATACTCCTCCTGACCCTCCACCTGAACAGAGCGAGGAGGGGCGATCGTGGAGGAGAATCTGTTACAAACTAGGGGTTTCAACAATGAAATGTGAAAGGAGTTAGGGATGCGTAAGGCAGCCGGGAGAGCTAGACGATACGCCACTGGGTTAATTCGAGTCAAGATCCTGTAAGGGCCAATATATCGAGGAGCGAATTTCATGGAAGGAACTTTAAGCCGAATATTCCTAGTGCTTAACCATACTCTATCGCCTGGAACGAAAATCGGAGCCGCCCTTCTACGTTTATCGGCGTGTTTCTTAACCAGCATAGAATTGTGTAGAAGAATTTGTCGAGTCTGATCCCACAACTTCCTCAAATTGGCAACATGTACATCAACCGACGGTACACCTTGGGAAGGAGAAACCGAGGGAAGAATAGATGGATGAAAGCCATAGTTCATGAAGAAGGGGCTTGAATGAGTAGAGTCACAAACGAGATTGTTGTGCGCAAACTCCGCCCAAGGAATCAAACCGACCCAATCGTCCTGGTGTTCGGAAACAAAACAACGTAGATATTGCTCAATCTTTTGGTTAGTACGTTCAGCAGCTCCGATAGACTGGGGATGATAGGCAGAAGAGAAATTTAATTTAATACCCAGTTGAGAACAAAAGGACCTCCAAAAACGGGAAACAAATTGGGACCCTCTGTCAGATACGATTTGGGAAGGTATCCCATGTAAGCGAAAAATCTCCCTCGCGAATATCTCTGCCAACTCTTGGGAGGATGGAAGTTTAGGCAAGGGAATGAAGTGGGCCATCTTGGTGAATCTGTCAACCACGGTGAGGATAACAGTCTGTTTTTTAGAGATAGGTAGATCGACAATAAAGTCCATGGCCAAACAAGACCATGGTTTCTCTGGTACCTCTAAGGGATGCAGGAATCCACTTGGGAGCGTATGAGGTTGTTTGGTCTTAGTACACACTTCACACGCAGCGATGAAATCTTTAGTATCTTTACGTAAAGCAGGCCACCAGAAGTCTTTAGAAATCAAAGCATACGTCTTGCGGATACCAGGATGTCCCGCCATCTTGCTGTTATGGAAACATTGCAACAGCTCCAGTTGAAGAGTAGGAGGAACGAAATGTCGACCCTCAGGAGTCTGTTTAGGTGCTAGATGTTGCAGCTTAATGATCTCGGGCCAGTAACGGGGAATGAATCCTGAGATTCGTATTAGCAACAATCTTGCATTTAGGAACTATAGAAGAAAGAATCGGTTCAGATACAGTGAAAGGTTCATATTGTCGAGACAAAGCATCGGCCTTAGAGTTCTTAGAGCCAGGTCTGTAAGTAAGTACATAATTGAAATGAGTCAGGAATAAGGACCAACGAGCTTGCCTAGAGGACAAACGCTTAGCCTCCCCAATATAGGACAAGTTCTTGTGGTCCGTCAAAATAGTAACCGGATGTAAGGTGCCCTCCAATAGATGTCTCCACTCTTTCAAGGCTTTAATGACTGCTAACAATTCCCTGTCTCCGATGTCATACCTGCTCTCAGGACCAGAAAGTTTCTTGGAAAAAAAAACACAAGGATGTAACGGTTTATCCACCCCCAACCTTTGTGAGAGAACGGCACCTACTCCTGTCTCAGAGGCATCGACCTCAAGTAGGAACGGCAAGGATGTATCAGGATGGACTAATATTGGAGCAGAAGCAAAAAGTTCTTTGAGATTTTTGAAAGCAACGAGAGCTTCAGTAGACCAAGTCTTAGTATCAGCCCCTTGTTTGGTCATATTGGTAATAGGTGCAATAATAGAAGAGTAACCCTTAATGAAGCGCCTATAATAATTGGAGAACCCAATAAACCTCTGGATAGCCTTGAGTCCCTTAGGCAATGGCCAATCTAGAATAGACTGGAGTTTGTCAGGATCCATCTTAAAGCCTTCCCCAGAAATCACGTATCCAAGAAAATCTATCTGGGTCTGGTCAAAGCTGCATTTCTCCAATTTGCAGTATAAGCCGTGTTGTAGAAGTTTGTGTAATACCTTTCTGACTTGTCTATGGTGGGTCTCAATCTCTCTAGAGTGTATGAGAATGTCATCCAGGTATACAATAACACAATCCTGTTGAAATTCCCTAATAACCTCGTTAATTAGATCCTGGAATACTGCCGGTGCATTACAAAGGCCAAAAGGCATGACCGTGTACTCATAATGCCAGTAGCGGGTATTAAACGCCGTCTTCCACTCGTGACCTTGTTGAATTCTCACCAAGTTATATGCCCCTCTGAGGTCCAACTTGGTGAAAATCTTAGAACCTTTTAGCCGATCAAAGAGCTCGGTAATCAAGGGGATCGGATAGGCATTCCTAATGGTTATTTTATTCAAACCTCGGTAATCAATACATGGTCTGAGTGAGCCATCCTTCTTTTTAACAAAAAAAAATCCAGCCCCGGCGGGAGAAGAGGATCTCCTAATGAATCCCTTGTCTAAATTCTCCTGAATATATTCCTCTAAAACAGAATTCTCTTTAATGGATAGAGGATATACATTACCCCTGGGGGGCATGGTGCCGGGCAAAAGATTAATTTTACAATCAAAGGTCCTGTGTGGGGGTAGTGTATCAGCGTTCTTCTTATCGAACACTGCTTTCAAGTCTATGTACAGAGGAGGTATCTGTCTCCCTGTAGACTGGGTAGAACTATCTGGTGTGTTAATCATAGCCAATGGAGACACCCTGCGTAAACACCTCTCCTGACAACCCTGGCCCCATGAGATTATCTCCCCTAATTCCCAATCGATAATAGGGTTATGTCTCTTTAACCATGGGTAGCCCAGGACTATGGGAACAGAAGGAGATGAAATGAGCATAAGTGATAAGTTCTCCTCGTGTAAGATACCAATAGTTAAGTTAATGGGTATAGTCTCACGAGAGATAACAGGCTCAAGTAATGGTCTACCATCTATGGCCTCAACGGCCAAGGGTGTATCCCTTAACTGGGATGGGATAGTGTGTTTAGTAGCAAAGACTTGGTCGATAAAATTCTCAGCAGCTCCGGAATCTATCAAGGCCATGGTCTTTAGCATTCCCTTCTCCCACGTTAAAGAAATTGGTAGCAGAAGCCTGTGATCTTTATAATTATGTGTAGAGGGCAAAATAGAAACACCCAAGGCCTGTCCTCTAGAGAAACTTAGGTGCGGGCGTTTCCCGAGCGAGTCGGACAATTCAGACGCAAATGACCTCTGACTCCACAATACATACATAAACCCTCCCTTCTCCTGTACTGCCTCTCCTCTTCAGAGAGGCGAGTATTGCCTATCTGCATAGGTTCAGGATACAGTGAGGTATTGGAATCAGGACTTTGAAATGTAGGGGCTAATTTAAAGGCAGGTCTGAAGTTCCTCTCTCTAGTATTCTGTCTCTCTCTTAAACGCTCATCAATACGAGAAATGAACGAAATTAAGTCCTCTAAATTCTCAGGAAGCTCCCTAGTAGCAACCTCATCAAGGATAATATTTGATAGCCCGTTCAAAAATACATCTATATAAGCCTGCTCATTCCACTTGACTTCTGCCGCCAGAGACCTGAACTCTAGTGCATAATCCACAAGTGTTCGGTTCTCCTGTCTCAGGCGCAACAGTAATCTGGCTGCATTAACCTTCCTGCCAGGAGTGTCAAAAGTTCTTCTAAATGCAGCTACAAAGGCATTATAATTATATACCAATGGGTTATCATTCTCCCATAGTGGGTTGGCCCATCTCAGAGCTTTCTCAATGAGTAGGGTGATAATAAATCCAACTTCCGCCCTATCTGTGGGATAGGAGCGAGGTTGTAGTTCGAAGTGGATACTAATCTGGTTCAAAAAACCACGACACTTCTCCGGTGAACCACCATAACGTACAGGTGGGGTAATACAGGAAGAGGCACCTACAGTGGCTACCTCTAGGCCAGAACTTACAGGAGAGATGGAAGTAGTACGGATCTCCTCAGGTGGGTTATTGGCACGAGATAATAGCGCCTGTAGTGCTAGTGCCATCTGGTCCATTCTGTGTTCCATGGCGTCAAACCTGGAATCAGAGGGACCAACCTGACTGTTTGTACCTGCAGGATCCATTGGCCCTGTCGTAATGTCAGGATCGGGACAGGGATCCAACACGCAAAGTACAAACAGGACAGGGTACGTATACCGGACCTTAGAATGGCCGGACTAACGTACGGAGAGTAAAGAGAATGGTCAGAAACAAGCCGAGGTCGAGGGAACGAGAGGACAGGTGAGCGAGGAACAAGCCGGGTCAAGGATACCAGAGGAAAACAGAGTAAGTCAAACTAGCCGGGTCGGAACCAAAGGAATAACTGAAATCGCCAGAGCACTGTGTGACTAGACAGGCTAGAACCACGACAGGGCAATGAGTGAATGGGAGAAACAGGTTTAAATACCCTGGTTACAGTGAGTATACCCGCCTCCGACGAGTCCTGAGTGGCTTCCAGTCACTTGAGTGACAGATCGGTCCGGACTGACGTCATGACGTCGGGCAGCGTGCGTGACGTCATAAAATGAGACGGATCCCTCGCGGCCGGTGTGAGAGTGTCTAGGAGAGCCGCGAGGGATGGAGGAAGCCGACCTGCTGGAGGAGTAAACTACTAAGTCTCTACCTCTTTTGGAGGTAGAGGCTTCAGGTACCCTGACACGATTAAAGCTGGTACTGCCATCAATCATCCACCAGGATCAGATAGGTTTTATGCTAGGTAGACACTCATCCAATAATACACGTAGGGTTCTGAATCTGCTGGACTGGGCACGAGCAGAGGGAACCCCCCTCCTGACCCTGTCGGTGGATGCTGAAAAAGCCTTTGACAGGGTCGGGTGGGGTTTTTTGAGGAGAACTCTCTCACATTTTGGTTTTGAGGGGTGGTTTATGGATGCAGTTGGGGCTATTTATTCGAACCCCACGGCCCGTATTGTAACCCGTGACTTCTGTTCAGATTGGTTTAGTATCAATAATGGGACAAGGCAGGGGTGTCCCCTTTTCCCCCTACTATATGTTCTATCAGTAGAACCGTTGGCCAATAACATTAGACAAAATGTTAGAATTAAAGGAATGGGTACCCAAAATGATAAATGGAAAATATGTCTATATGCAGATGACATTTCCTAATCCTAATCCTAATTTCGATTACAGAGCCCCAGGTTTCTCTTCCACGTTTAATTCAAGAATTCGATAATTATAGTATCATCTCGAATTACAGCCTGAACATGAATAAAACAATAGCTTTGTCTATCAATATACAAAGAGATAAATTAATATTACTGAAGAAAGATTTTGATTTTAAATGGACGGAAAAAGAGTTTCCATACTTAGGGGTGGTTATCTCGGCGGATGTAAAGAGGACTATGGAAATTAACTTTATGAAATTGTTAAAAGAAACTAACACCCTATTAAAGGAATGGAGAGTTAACGAAATCTCCTGGTGGGGAAGGATTAATACCATCAAATCCTATATAATCCCAAAATGGGCCTATCTCTTTGGGATGCTCCCTCTCTCGATATCTACATATTGGCTAACTATGCTACAAAGTAGTTTTACATCTTATATCTGGAGAGGAAAGAGACCAAGAATTAATACATATACTCTATCCAAGAAAGCCCAACAGGGGGGATTAGGATACCCATTAATTTCCCAAATACATCAGGCTAATATGCTGGTACATGCCAGCAATCTGCAACTAATTGATTCTAAAAATCAAGCCTGGTATAAGATCGAAGTAGCTAGAACTGGAATAGTTAACTTGGATTTTCTCTTATGGAGGGATATTAGCCAGAATAATCAAATAGTTGAGACCTATATTAATTATCCCTTAACTTTATTCCAAACATTAAAAGAATGGGACATTATAAAGAAATTATTAAAAATTAAAAAAAAAACTTTATGAGAATATGGCTTTAAGTTCCTTGGAACATTATATGCAGGAGATTAATCTAGTAAATTGGTATAAGGATTCTATCTGTAAGATAAAAGATCTGTATAGCGATCAACAATTAAAAAGTTTTGAAGTACTTAAAGTTATGTTGGATTTACCATCTAAAGAAATATTTAATTATCTTCGTATAAAGAGTTACCTTAAAGATAACCTATTAGTCCTAAACGGCCATGTGGGAAAATTGTTTAGGAATTTTTTTTCCAGTTTATGGGTAAAAAAGGTGTTTTCCCTTGCAATCGAATTAATTAAACTAAAGGGCACACCAGAGATTCCTAATGCTTTAACTAAATGGGAGAATGATCTGGCAATTACCATCCCACTCAATATATGGTGTAAATCGTTTTTGAGGACCAAAAAGGCTATACATTGTTTGAATATTCTGGAGACTTTTTCGAAAATAATGTACAGATGGTATTTGGTTCCGACCAGACTAGCGAAAATATCTGAATCCAACCCAACAAATTGCTGGCGGTGTTTCCAACAAAATGGTTCTATGCTCCATATTTGGTGGGCATGTCCTAGAATTAGGTCTTTGTGGAATACCTCACTTAACTTAATATATAAGATTGGTGGTCCTAGATTAGAGCACAAACCAGAAATTGCTCTGTTGCATATTTTTGATGAAGAAACTAAGGATCTACATGAAATTGTAACTATACATTGCCTGCTAGCAACTAAAATTCTTATCGCTAGATCTTGGAAAAGCATCCTAATCCCCAATAGAGACCAAATTATATCCCAATTATTATACCAACTGGAGATGGAAAAAAGTGATTATATTAACAAATGACTATCCTAACACTGACTCCTTAACGTATTTCTCCAACCGTATTGACAGGACCAAAGCGCTGCTGTGAATCCCGATTGAAGTTTGGGATTTTACATAACCCATCGGTGCAATCTATTAAATGATATTTCTTGATGGGCTCCCTGTCCATATGCCGACGTTGTTGGGTCCATACATTGATATTAGTATTATTGGTTATACATATATTTTCTCTATATCTTTGATATGGAAATGTAGACTTGTTAAATCTATTGCTATATTTCTGACTAGTTACATTTGTTTGTATACCTGTTATACTCATGGGTATTGGGTTGTGTAAAGCGGGGTTAACTTGATAAATTATTAGCATAACTGAAATTTTTTATATAACACAAGAATTAACCACCAGATATATATGATACCACTGGAAATAGCCTATGCCCTGTATTGTCATCCGAGGGAGGTGGTCTGTTTTGTAATACATCCCTCGGTGTTGTATTGTACTTTATATGCTATAAAATCAAAAAATATATAATAGCAGTCAGATTCCTTCACACGTGTGCGTTTCAGGGCCTGCCAGGGCACAGTGTCACACCAGTGCAACTCATATCTGGTGTAACAGTAGTGTACATTTAAAAAAAAAAATACAGGGGGCTTGTTGTCACCTTTCGGGGACCATTGGTGTTGTACGTGGCTGGGTGGAGGAAGAGACCTTCAATGACATCAGTGAGGACAAGGAACGGGACATGGCTAGCTTGGTATCCAACCTTGTGCAAATGGGGAGTTTGCGGTTGTGCAAATGGACTGTTTGCGGTTGTTTGCGGTGCGTTAAACGGGGAGTTTGGTCTGTCACTGTGAAGCGGGCGTAACCCTTACACTACCTGATCGATACAACATCATACCTGATGTTTTAAAGCACGTTATTCCAAACAATTTAGGAATGTTAGGTGATTTATGCCCTTTATGGATTAAAACCAGACTCTGCATCAACTATGTAATTTTCCATGGGAGTTTTGCCATGGATCCCACTCCGGCATGCCATAGTCCAGGTGTTAGTCCCCTTGAAACAACTTTTCCATCACTATTGTGGCCAGAAAGAGTCCCTGTGGGTTTTAAAATTCACCTGCCTATTGAAGTCTATGGCGGTTCGCCCGGTTCGCCCGTTCGCGAACATTTGCGGAAATTCGCGTTCGCGAACGGAAAATGTTATGTTCGCGACATCTCTATACCCGTATGCTTATAGTATGATATGTAGGTTGCGTGTTGAAAATCATAAAGTGAACAAGCTTTTAACGCATGGTAAAAAGAGAAGCATAAAACATAAAAGCAGCGTCAATAATAGAGATTGTGCTTCAACGCTGAAAATGACCACCCCATGTTGGCCCTGTGTCATCCAGGTGAGAGTCCGTGTCAGCATGCAAGGCGACCCAACCCATCAGTGTGCAGTGTGGGGTACTGTAATAAGGCAGAGTGCTTGGTGGCTGCAGCTATTCTTATAGTCCCGTATGGTGGCAGTGTATGAGGATTGAAGTTCCCTTCTCGGGTCATTTGCAGTCCAGCCGGGTGCCTGTCTTGAGCATGTGAAAAGTCCCAGTATGGTGGCTGTAAGTGGGTGAACCATCTGTTTCAGGCCCCCAGGGGAGCTTAGCAGTGTGGCAGGGTAGTCAATGCTTTATAGGGTTTCCCTTCTTCGGGGTCAGTACCCACCGGTGTGTCGGACTTTGATGCTGCTCCTCCCTAGCTTGTGGGAGCTTGGCGTTTACTCGCCGGTTCCCTCTCTTATATGGTCGGTAATCCACCTGTGTGAGAGCAGGAGAGGAGGGTATGTCCGGCGGCTCACTCATCCGAGTTGCCATGCGATCTCCGTCATCTTGGGAGTGGACTCTCGCCGGTGTTGTGGCGCTTTGATGGTTCACAGGATGGGGACCGGGATCACCCCCGCCGGCCCAGAGGGGGGGGGGGAACAGGACCAGACCGGCCTAGCTTCGCGTTTCTGCCTTACCGCTGGTGGGCAGGATAGCTGGGCAGCGGCCGTCCACCCAAATCACCGCCCGAGCGGTCTCCATCGCGTGAGCCTGGGATCGTCCCACCGAGGGACTGGAACCTCGCAGCAAGCCTCTCATCAGGACCAGGGTTGCTTCTTGCACTGGGGTACAGCTTTCAGTTTCTCAGTAAATATTTTGCTGATTTTTAGGGCCAAAAACTGGAGGAGTCTTCAGGAGCTACTCCACTGTGCCCGGCCCCGCCCCCAAAACAAGCGCTTTTGATATAGTACAAGTAGCTTAAAGATCATATACAGGGATCTCAAGTGTTAAAAGATATCTTCAATCTATGGGAAGATAAAGCAGAAACCCATAGTGCTTTCTGTATAAGTAAATTTTATTTCAAGATAAATAATAACTTCAAACAACTTTGGGGGCAAATTAAAGTATGTTTATTAGGACCCGGTTTACATCTCTCCAATGGAGAATCTTCTATTCCAATATCATTGTGGTTATACATTGTACACAAGTGGTTTGTCATTTTATATTTTTTCACTCCACCATTTCCACCTGGTATATCACAAGAAGAGCGGTCTCTAGTGTTTTTTTTTTTTAATATGTTTAGAATCGATTTTTATGAGACCTTCGTCTCGCTCTTTGCGGCATCGGGGGATATTCCTGTCTAAGACCCTGGTGAATTTCTTCTTCTGTGAAATGGTTGTTTTTTTTGTACCTTCTTAAATCTAAACCCAATGTTTAACACCTGTCTTACACCACAGCCCCATTGCTATTTATTGTCTCTTGTTCTAATTTTTCTGATTGTTTCAATATTCTAATAAAGTTGTTCGACCAATATTTTATCTATTAAAGGGATCTCCATTTTTGGACTTGTGCCAAACTGCCCTTTGCCACTGGGCATTGGAGAGGACTGATCGCTAGCCTCCTGCCCTGCGACTATGGCACTGGAATGTATTGCCCTTTAGGAATTACATTTGGGCATGATGTATTTTTGTATGCTGTTCCTGGCCCTTTAAATACTTTGGAGCAGTGTTACAACTTTTAAACTGGCACTTCGAATGCAGTCGAAGTGCCGAAGTGCCGAAGTCGTCGAAGTGGCCGCCATTCGACAAACGAACACGTTACGGCGGCCATTTTAACATATTCAAACGCGGTCAGCGGTGTGTGCAGCCAAATCTATGGAACTGCTTGTGGCTACCCAATTGCACGAACACAGCTGACCCGTACCTTCTTCGACACCGCGGCTGGAGACTAAGTCCCTGTAACGGATCACCTGGCACCCCGACTGGGTACCTCCATTGAAGGATGCTCCTAGCGCTTACAGCGGGCTCCAAACGCTCCGCCAGACACCACAACCACTGTAGACCCCACGAACCGCCGCAGCTTGGTTGGGGTCTCACTG
The DNA here is from genome assembly GCF_036172605.1 of Pelobates fuscus. NCBI lineage: Eukaryota > Metazoa > Chordata > Amphibia > Anura > Pelobatidae > Pelobates > Pelobates fuscus. Next base: position 2,861,039 of record NC_086325.1, on the reverse strand, counting down.
TCTCCTACCCACCCTGGACCTACGACCAGGCTCCAGGTTCCAGTGGGTGAACCTCTCCTCCAAGAGAGTGAAGCAGGAACAAGCTCTTAGAAGTGATTATCCAAGGGAGCATGCAGAGCATAGCAATCCCTTGTAGTGATGTAGTGATATAGAGACAGGACTCTAGATTGAGGGTGAAGAAGAACTCTGATGTTTAATGGCAGGTACTCTGCTTTTATGCAGTGCTCCCCTGCAAGGGAGACGCCCAAAGGCAATTAGGCATTAACCAATCAAATATTGGTTACATCCCACATATTCCCTCCCCTCTGCTTGGGAGATAATTGAGTTTCTTACTGTATCTACTCAATTATCTCCAAGCTAAAAACGTATACTTTTAAAACATTTTTATAACTTTAAAACTATACATTCAATCTTCATAAAAAACACATTAATAATCAGCATTTACTTACACACTCACAAAATTCAGCCAATTCCATCCAGGGGTTAAAGGACCACTATAGGTACCCAGACCACTTCAGCTTAATGAAGTGGTCTGGGTGCCAGGTCCAGCTAGGATTAACCCATTTTTTTTATAAACATAGCAGTTTCAGAGAAACTGCTATGTTTATAAATGGGTTAAGCCTTCCCCCAAAGCCTCTAGCTGCTGTCTCATTGACAGCCGCTAGAGGCGCTTGCGTGATTCTCACTGTGAAAATCACAGTGAGAGAATGCAAGCCTCCATAGGAAAGCATTGATAATGCTTTCCTACGTGACCGGCTGAATGCGCGCGCAGCTCTTGCCGCGCGTGCGCATTCAGCCGACGGGGCGGAACGGAGGAGGATCGGAGGCAGAGAGCTCCCCGCCCAGCGCTGGAAAAAGGTAAGTTTTACCCCTTTTCTCCTTTCCAGAGCTGGGCAGGAGGGGAACCCTGAGGGTGGGGGCACCCTCAGGGCACTATAGTGCCAGGAAAACGAGTATGTTTGCCTGGCACTATAGTGGTCCTTTAAGGGAGTTAGCTGGAAGTCCTTTATGACTGACCGCAAGCACATTTTCATGCCCAAAACAGTTCCATGGATTTGGGCTGTGCGGTCGGTCTATTTTACAACGAGAAAATGTCGAGCGTTCGAATATTCGAACGGGACTTAGTTTCCAGCGGTGTCGAAGTAGGTATGGGTCAGCAGTGTTCGTGCAATTGGGTAGCCGGAAACAGCCGGAAACAGCCGGAAACAGTTCCATAGATTTGGCTGCACACACCACTGACTGCGTTTGAATAAGTTAAAATGGCCGCCGCCACGTGTTCGTTTGTCGAATGGCGGCCACTTCGACGACTTCGGCACTTCGACGACTTTGGCACTTCGACTGCATACGAAGTGCCAGTTTAAAAGTTGTAACACTGCTCCAAAGTATTTAAAGGGCCATTTAAAGGGCCAGGAACAGCATACAAAAATCCATTGTGCCCAAATACAGTTCTAAAAGGGCAATATATTCCAGGGCCATAGTCGCAGGGCAGGAGGCTGGCAAACAGGCCCCTCCAAAAACCAGTGGCGAGGTTACTTTCACCACAGTCCCGTTCAAAGATTTAAACGCTCGTTCGAATGGGACTTAGTCATTTTCTCGGTGTAAAATAGACCGACCGCACAGGCCAAATCCATGGAACTGTTTTGGGCATGAAAATGTGCCTGTGGTTGGTCAAAAGTGACTTATACCTATCTCCCGAATAGCTGAACGGATTCAAATGATTTTTGGGTATGTTTGTATTTAGAATGTGCTGATTAATAATATGTAACTGTTATTAATATTGGATGTATGGTTTTAGAGTTATAAAAGTTGGGTAAAAAGTATGTTTAAATTGTACGTATAATTGTGTTACCTCTCAGGCTAAGGGAAGGGAATCTGTGGGATGTAACCATTGTGTGATTGGGTAATGTATAATTGTATGTGGGCGTCTCCCTTGCAGGGGAGAATTGCATAAAAGCGGAGTGTGTGTAATTAAACCAGAGATCTTCTTGACCCTCAATACGTAGCCTTGTCTCGTTATTGGAGGGAACTGCTATATCACACTGGGGATTGCTATGCTCTGCATACTCCCTTGAGCTTTAATCACTTAGCCCTTGTTCCTGATACGCTCTCCTGGAGGAGAGGTCTTCCCCACACGGTCCTGGAGGACAGAAGCTGATTCCAGGGTGGAAGGAAGACGGACTATTTGTCTATTTTGTAATCTAATTGCATTGTTGTGGGTAAGCCCTACTTGGGAGCCTCTTGCGCACGGTTATTTGGTTCCCTAGTGGCACCTATTTGCAAAGTAGGAATGTGTAAATAAAAATGAAAACAACCAATAATCATGCAGATAGTCAAATGCTAAGTGGACTGACACTCACATTTTATAGAGCTATAGACCAGTTCTGAAAAAACAGCGTATAGCAGTATAGCAGTGCAATCCCCACTGATTGATATGTAGCTCGTGTGGGATAGTCAATCAGCCTCCAAATGAATATAAACGGTAAAATCAACACAATAGTGCTCAGTACAGTTAGGGTTAGAGAGCACTGTTAGGGTTAGAGAGTACAGTTAGGGTTAGAGAGCACTGTTAGGGTTAGGGAGTACAGTTAGGGTTAGAGAGTATCATTAGGGTTAGGGAGTACAGTTAGGGTTAGAGTGTACAGTTAGGGTTAGAGAGTACAGTTAGGGTTAGAGAGGACAGTTAGGGTTAGAGTATACAGTTATGGTTAGAGAGTACAGTGAGGGGTAGAGGGTAAAGTTAGGATTAGAGAGTACCATTATGGTTAGAAGGCACCGTTATAGTTAGAGAGCACCGTTAGGGTCAGAGAGTACAGTTATGGTTATAGAGTACAGTTATGGTTAGAGAGTACCGTTAGGGTTAGAAAGTACCATAAGGGTTAGAAAGTACAGTTAGGGTTAGAGAGTACCATTAGGGTTAGAGAGTACAGTTAGGGTTAAAGAGTACAGTTAGGGTTAGAAAGTACAGTTATGGTTAGAGAGTACAGTTAGGGTTAGAGAGCAATTTTAGGGTTAGGGAGTACAGTTAGGGTTAGAGAGTACAGTTATGGTTAGAGAGTACCATTAGGGTTAGAGAGTACAGTTATGGTTAGAGAGCACCGTTAGAGTTAGAGAGTACAGTTAGTGTTAGAGAGTACAGTTATGGTTAGAGAGTACCATTAGGGTTAGAGAGTACAGTTATGGTTAGAGAGCACAGTTATGGTTAGAGAGTACAGTTATGGTTAGAGAGTACAGCTAGGGTTAGAAAGTACAGTTAGGGTTAGAGAGTACAGTTATGGTTAGAGAGTACCATTAGGGTTAGGGAGTACAGTTAGGGTTAGAGAGCACAGTTGGGTTAGAGAGTACAGTTATGGTTAGGGAGTACAGTTAGGGTTAGGGAGTACAGTTATGGTTAGAGAGTACAGTTATGGTTGGATATCACTGTTAGGGTTAAATAGTACAGTTAGGGTTAGAAAGTACAGTGAGGGTTAGAGAGTACAGTTAGGGTTAGAGAGTATAGTTATGGTTAGATAGCACTGTTAGGGTTAGGGAGTACTGTTAGGGTTAGAGAGCACAGTTGGGTAAGAGAGTACAGTTATGGTTAGGGAGTACAGTTAGGGTTAGAGAGTACAGTTATGGTTAGAGAGCACTGTTAGGGTTAAAGAGTACAGTTAGGGTTAGAGAGCACAGTTGGGTTAGAGAGTACAGTTATGGTTAGGGAGTTCAGTTATGGTTAGAGAGCACTGTTAGGGTTAGGGAGTACAGTTATGGTTAGAGAGTACAGTTAGGGTTAGAGAGCATAGTTAGGGTTAGATAGTACAGATAGGGTTAGAGAGCACAGTTGGGTTAGAGAGTACGGTTATGGTTAGGGAGTACAATTATGGTTTGGGAGTACAGTTAGGGTTAGAGAGTACAGTTATGGTTAGAGACCACTGTTAGGGTTAGGGAGTACATTTATGGTTAGAGAGTACAGTTAGGGTTAGAGAGCACAGTTAGGGTTAGATAGTACAGTTAGGGTTAGAGAGCACAGTTAGGGTTACGGAGTACACTTAGGGTTAGAGAGCACAGTTAGGGTTAGATAGTACAGTTAGGGTTAGAGAGCACTGTTAGGGTTAGGGAGTACAGTTATGGTTAGAGAGCACAGATAGGGTTAGAGAGCACATTTAGGGTTAGACAGTACAGTTAGGGTTAGAGAGTACAGTTATGGTTAGAGAGCACAGTTAGGGTTAGAGAGCACAGTTAGGGTTAGATAGTACAGTTAGGGTTAGCGAGCACAGTTAGGGTTAGAGAGCACAGTTCGGGATAGAGGGTACAGTTATGGTTAGAGAGCACTGTTAGGGTTAGGGAGTACAGTTATGGTTAGATAGTACAGTTAGGGTTAGAGAGCACAGTTAGGATTGGGGAGTACAGTTAGGGTTAGAGAGCACTGTTAGGGTTAGGGAGTACAGTTATGGTTAGATAGTACAGTTAGGGTTAGAGAGTACAGTTAGGGTTAGAGAGCACTGTTAGGATTAGGGAGTACAGTTATGGTTAGAGAGCACAGTTAGGGTTAGAGAGCACAGTTAGGGTTAGGGAGTACAGATATCGTTAGAGAGCACAGTTAGGGTTAGATAGTACAGTTAGGGTTAGGGAGCACAGTTAGGGTTAGAGAGCACAGTTCGGGATAGAGGGTACAGTTATGGTTAGAGAGCACTGTTAGGGTTAGGGAGTACAGTTATGGTTAGATAGTACAGTTAGGGTTAGAGAGCACTGTTAGGGTTAGAGAGTACAGTTAGGGTTAGAGAGCACTGTTAGGGTTAGGGAGTACAGTTGTGGTTAGACAGTACAGTTAGGGTTAGAGAGTACAGTTAGGGTTAGAGAGCACAGTAATGGTTAGAGAGTACCGTTATGGTTATAGAGTACAGTTAGGGTTAGAGAGCACAGTTAGGGTTAGATAGTACAGTTAGGGTTAGAGAGCACAGTTAGGGTTAGGGAGTACAGTTATGGTTAGAGAGCACAGTTAGGGTTAGAGAGCACAGTTAGGGTTAGGGAGTACAGATATGGTTAGAGAGCACAGTTAGGGTTAGATAGTACAGTGAGGGTTAGGGAGCACAGTTAGGGTTAGAGAGCACAGTTCGGGATAGAGGGTACAGTTATGGTTAGAGAGCACTGTTAGAGTTAGGGAGTACAGTTATGGTTAGATAGTACAGTTAGGGTTAGAGAGCACTGTTAGGGTTAGAGAGTACAGTTAGGGTTAGAGAGCACTGTTAGGGTTAGGGAGTACAGTTATGGTTAGATAGTACAGTTAGGGTTAGAGAGTACAGTTAGGGTTAGAGAGCACTGTTAGGGTTAGGGAGTACAGTTATGGTTAGAGAGCACAGTTAGGGTTAGAGAGCATAGTTAGGGTTAGATAGTACAGTTAGGGTTAGAGAGCACAGTTAGGATTAGGAAGTAAAGATGTGGTTAGAGAGCACAGTTAGGGTTAGATAGTACAGTTAGGGTTAGAGAGCACAGTTAGGATTAGGAAGTACAGATGTGGTTAGAGAGCACAGTTAGGGTTAGAGAGCACTATTAGTGTTAGGGAGTACAGTTATGGCTAGAGAGCACAGTTAGGGTTATAGAGCACATTTAGGGTTAGATAGTACAGTTAGGGTTAGAGAGCACAGTTAGGGTTAGGGAGTACAGTTATGGTTGGAGAGCACAGTTAGGGTTAGAGAGCACAGTTAGGGTTAGATAGTACAGTTAGTGTTAGAGAGCATAGTTAGGGTTGGAGAGCACAGTTAGGGTTAGAGGTTACAGTTATGGTTAGAGAGCACAGTTAGGGTTAGAGAGCACAGTTAGGGTTAGAGGGTACAGTTAGGGTTAGAGAGCACAGTTTGCGTTAGAGAGCACAGTTAGGTTTAGAGGGTATAGTTATGGTTAGAGAACACTGTTAGGGTTAGGGAGTACAGTTAGGGTTAGATAGTACAGTTAGGGTTAGAGAGCACAGTTAGGGCTAGGGAGTACAGTATGGTTAGAGAGTACAGTTAGTGTTAGAGAGCATAGTTAGGGTTGGAGAGCACAGTTAGGGTTAGAGGTTACAGTTATGGTTAGAGAGCACTGTTAGGGTTAGGGAGTATAGTTATGGTTAGAGAGCACAGTTAGGGTTAGAGGGTACAGTTATGGTTAGAGAGCACAGTTATGGTTAGAGAGTACAGTTAGGGTTAGAGAGCACAGTTGGGGTTAGGGAGTACAGTTATGGTTAGAGAGCACAGTTAGGGTTAGAGAGCACAGTTAGGGTTAGATAGTACAGTTAGGGTTAGAGAGCACAGTTAGGGTTAGGGAGTACAGATATGGTTAGAGAGCACAGTTAGGGTTAGATAGTACAGTTAGGGTTAGGGAGCACAGTTAGGGTTAGAGAGCACAGTTCGGGATAGAGGGTACAGTTATGGTTAGAGAGCACTGTTAGGGTTAGGGAGTACAGTTATGGTTAGATAGTACAGTTAGGGTTAGAGAGTACAGTTAGGGTTAGAGAGCACTGTTAGGGTTAGGGAGTACAGTTATGGTTAGAGAGCACAGTTAGGGTTAGAGAGCACAGTTAGGGTTAGATAGTACAGTTAGGTTTAGAGAGCACAGTTAGGATTAGGAAGTACAGATGTGGTTAGAGAGCACAGTTAGGGTTAGAGAGCACTATTAGTGTTAGGGAGTACAGTTATGGCTAGAGAGAACAGTTAGGGTTATAGAGCACAGTTAGGGTTAGATAGTACAGTTAGGGTTAGAGAGCACAGTTAGGGTTAGGGAGTACAGTTATGGTTGGAGAGCACAGTTAGGTTAGAGAGCACAGTTAGGGTTAGATAGTACAGTTAGTGTTAGAGAGCATAGTTAGGGTTGGAGAGCACAGTTAGGGTTAGAGGTTACAGTTATGGTTAGAGAGCACAGTTAGGGTTAGAGAGCACAGTTAGGGTTAGAGGGTACAGTTAGGGTTAGAGAGCACAGTTTGCGTTAGAGAGCACAGTTAGGTTTAGAGGGTATAGTTATGGTTAGAGAACACTGTTAGGGTTAGGG
>NC_086325.1:2819040-2849040 GCF_036172605.1 Pelobates fuscus | reverse complement strand
GAATAGAGGGAGGAGTCTATAGTTTGGCGCAGTGGCACAGATAGAATAGAGGGAGGAGTCTATAGTTTGACACAGTGGCCCAGATAGAATAGAGGGAGGAGTCTATAGTTTGACACAGTGGTACAGATAGAATAGAGGGAGGAGTCTATAGTTTGACACAGTGGTACAGATAGAATAGAGGGAGCAGTCTATAGTTTGACACAGTGGTACAGATAGAATAGAGGGAGGAGTCTATAGTTTGGCGCAGTGGTACAGATAGAATAGAGGGAGGAGTCTATAGTTTGGCGCAGTGGTACAGATAGAATAGAGGGGGGAGTCTATAGTTTGACACAGTGGCCCAGATAGAATAGAGGGAGGAGTCTATAGTTTGGCGCAGTGGTACAGATAGAATAGAGGGAGGAGTCTATAGTTTGACACAGTGGCACAGATAGAATAGAGGGAGGAGTCTATAGTTTGGCGCAGTGGTACAGATAGAATAGAGGGAGGAGTCTATAGTTTGACACAGTGGTACAGATAGAATAGAGGGAGCAGTCTATAGTTTGACACAGTGGTACAGATAGAATAGAGGGAGGAGTCTATAGTTTGACACAGTGGTACAGATACAATAGAGGGAGGAGTCTATAGTTTGATGCAGTGGTACAGATAGAATAGAGGATGGAGTCTATAGTTTGGCGCAGTGGTACAGATATAATAGAGGGAGGAGTCTATAGTTTGACACAGTGGTACAGATAGAATAGAGGGAGGAGTCTATAGTTTGACACAGTGGTACAGATATAATAGAGGGAGGAGTCTATAGTTTGATGCAGTGGTACAGATAGAATAGAGGATGGAGTCTATAGTTTGACACAGTGGTACAGATAGAATAGAGGGAGGAGTCTATAGTTTGACACAGTGGCACAGATAGAATAGAGGGAGGAGTCTATAGTTTGACACAGTGGTACAGATATAATAGAGGGAGGAGTCTATAGTTTGACACAGTGGTACAGATAGAATAGAGGGAGCAGTCTATAGTTTGACACAGTGGTACAGATAGAATAGAGGGAGGAGTCTATAGTTTGGCGCAGTGGTACAGATAGAATAGAGGGAGGAGTCTATAGTTTGACACAGTGGCACATATAGAATAGAGGATGGAGTCTATAGTTTGACACAGTGGTACAGATAGAATAGAGGATGGAGTCTATAGTTTGACACAGTGGTACAGATAGAATAGAGGGAGGAGTCTATAGTTTGGCGCAGTGGTACAGATAGAATAGAGGGAGGAGTCTATAGTTTGACACAGTGGCACAGATAGAATAGAGGGAGGAGTCTTTAGTTTGGCGCAGTGGCACAGATAGAATAGAGGGAGGAGTCTATAGTTTGACACAGTGGCACAGATAGAATAGAGGATGGAGTCTATAGTTTGACACAGTGGTACAGATAGAATAGAGGATGGAGTCTATAGTTTGACACAGTGGTACAGATAGAATAGAGGGAGGAGTCTATAGTTTGGCGCAGTGGTACAGATAGAATAGAGGGAGGAGTCTATAGTTTGACACAGTGGCACAGATAGAATAGAGGGAGGAGTCTATAGTTTGGCGCAGTGGTACAGATAGAATAGAGGGAGGAGTCTATAGTTTGACACAGTGGTACAGATAGAATAGAGGGAGCAGTCTATAGTTTGACACAGTGGTACAGATAGAATAGAGGGAGGAGTCTATAGTTTGGCGCAGTGGTACAGATAGAATAGAGGGAGGGGTCTATAGTTTGACACAGTGGTACAGATATAATAGAGGGAGGAGTCTATAGTTTGATGCAGTGGTACAGATAGAATAGAGGATGGAGTCTATAGTTTGACACAGTGGTACAGATAGAATAGAGGGAGGAGTCTATAGTTTGACACAGTGGCACAGATAGAATAGAGGGAGGAGTCTATAGTTTGGCGCAGTGGTACAGATATAATAGAGGGAGGAGTCTATAGTTTGATGCAGTGGTACAGATAGAATAGAGGATGGAGTCTATAGTTTGACACAGTGGTACAGATAGAATAGAGGGAGGAGTCTATAGTTTGACACAGTGGCGCAGATAGAATAGAGGGAGGAGTCTATAGTTTGGCGCAGTGGTACAGATATAATAGAGGGAGGAGTCTATAGTTTGATGCAGTGGCACAGATAGAATAGAGGGAGGAGTCTATAGTTTGACACAGTGGCACAGATAGAATAGAGGGAGGAGTCTATAGTTTGATGCAGTGGCACAGATAGAATAGAGGGAGGAGTCTATAGTTTGGCGCAGTGGTACAGATAGAATAGAGGGAGGAGTCTATAGTTTGACACAGTGGCACAGATAGAATAGAGGGAGGAGTCTATAGTTTGGCGCAGTGGTACAGATAGAATAGAGGGAGGAGTCTATAGTTTGACACAGTGGCACAGATAGAATAGAGGGAGGAGTCTATAGTTTGGCGCAGTGGCACAGATAGAATAGAGGGAGGAGTCTATAGTTTGACACAGTGGCACAGATATAATAGAGGGAGGAGTCTATAGTTTGATGCAGTGGTACAGATAGAATAGAGGGAGGAGTCTATAGTTTGACACAGTGGTACAGATAGAATAGAGGGAGGAGTCTATAGTTTGGCGCAGTGGTACAGATAGAATAGAGGGAGGAGTCTATAGTTTGGTGCAGTGGTACAGATATAATAGAGGGAGGAGTCTATAGTTTGACACAGTGGTACAGATAGAATAGAGGGAGGAGTCTATAGTTTGGTGCAGTGGTACAGATAGAATAGAGGGAGGAGTCTATCGTTTGGCGCAGGGGTACAGATATAATAGAGGGAGGAGTCTATAGTTTGACACAGTGGCACAGATAGAATAGAGGGAGGGGTCTATAGTTTGATGCAGTGGTACAGATAGAATAGAGGGAGGGGTCTATAGTTTGGCGCAGTGGTACAGATAGAATAGAGGGAGGAGTCTATAGTTTGGTGCAGTGGTACAGATATAATAGAGGGAGGAGTCTATAGTTTGACACAGTGGTACAGATAGAATAGAGGGAGGAGTCTATAGTTTGGTGCAGTGGTACAGATAGAATAGAGGGAGGAGTCTATCGTTTGGCGCAGTGGTACAGATATAATAGAGGGAGGAGTCTATAGTTTGACACAGTGGCACAGATAGAATAGAGGGAGGAGTCTATAGTTTGATGCAGTGGTACAGATAGAATAGAGGGAGGAGTCTATAGTTTGATGCAGTGGTACAGATATAATAGAGGGAGGAGTCTATAGTTTGACACAGTGGTACAGATAGAATAGAGGGAGGAGTCTATAGTTTGGCGCAGTGGTACAGATAGAATAGTGGGAGGAGTCTATAGTTTGGCGCAGTGGTACAGATAGAATAGAGGGAGGAGTCTATAGTTTGGCGCAGTGGCACAGATAGAATAGAGGGAGGAGTCTATAGTTTGACACAGTGGCACAGATAGAATAGAGGGAGCAGTCTATAGTTTGAAACAGTGGCACAGATAGAATAGAGGGAGGAGTCTATAGTTTGATGCAGTGGTACAGATAGAATAGAGGGAGGAGTCTATAGTTTGGCGCAGTGGTACAGATAGAATAGAGGGAGGAGTCTATAGTTTGGCACAGTGGTACAGATAGAATAGAGGGAGGAGTCTATAGTTTGGCGCAGTGGTACAGATATAATGGAGGGAGCAGTCTATAGTTTGGCGCAGTGGCACAGATAGAATAGAGGGAGCAGTCTATAGTTTGAAACAGTGGCACAGATAGAATAGAGGGAGGAGTCTATAGTTTGGCGCAGTGGTACAGATATAATGGAGGGAGCAGTCTATAGTTTGGCGCAGTGGCACAGATAGAATAGAGGGAGCAGTCTATAGTTTGAAACAGTGGCACAGATAGAATAGAGGGAGGAGTCTATAGTTTGGCACAGTGGTACAGATATAATGGAGGGAGCAGTCTATAGTTTGGCGCAGTGGCACAGATAGAATAGAGGGAGGAGTCTATAGTTTGGCGCAGTGGTACAGATATAATGGAGGGAGCAGTCTATAGTTTGGCGCAGTGGCACAGATAGAATAGAGGGAGCAGTCTATAGTTTGAAACAGTGGCACAGATAGAATAGAGGGAGGAGTCTATAGTTTGGCACAGTGGTACAGATATAATGGAGGGAGCAGTCTATAGTTTGGCGCAGTGGCACAGATAGAATAGAGGGAGGAGTCTATAGTTTGACACAGTGGCACAGATAGAATAGAGGGAGGAGTCTATAGTTTGAAACAGTGGCACAGATATAATGGAGGGAGCAGTCTATAGTTTGGCGCAGTGGTACAGATAGAATAGAGGGAGGAGTCTATAGTTTGGTGCAGTGGTACAGATAGAATAGAGGGAGGAGTCTATAGTTTGGCGCAGTAGTACAGATAGAATAGAGGGAGGAGTCTATAGTTTGGCGCAGTGGCACAGATAGAATAGAGGGAGGAGTCTATAGTTTGACACAGTGGCACAGATAGAATAGAGGGAGCAGTCTATAGTTTGAAACAGTGGCACAGATAGAATAGAGGGAGGAGTCTATAGTTTGATGCAGTGGTACAGATAGAATAGAGGGAGGAGTCTATAGTTTGGCGCAGTGGTACAGATATAATGGAGGGAGCAGTCTATAGTTTGGCGCAGTGGCACAGATAGAATAGAGGGAGGAGTCTATAGTTTGACACAGTGGCACAGATAGAATAGAGGGAGGAGTCTATAGTTTGAAACAGTGACACAGATATAATGGAGGGAGCAGTCTATAGTTTGGCGCAGTGGTACAGATAAAATAGAGGGAGGAGTCTATAGTTTGGCGCAGTGGTACAGATATAATAGAGGGAGGAGTCTATAGTTTGACGCAGTGGTACAGATATAATAGAGGGAGGAGTCTATAGTTTGACGCAGAAGTACAAGACGAACGGAGCAAGGAGTCTGTTTCTTCTTTGCAGTTTGAGTCGGTGACTCCGAGTGAAAGGAACGTGAGAGAGGAAAAATAGCTATAACTTGCATATTTACAATATTAACTATGTGCACAAATCATTTACACAGTTTAATAAAGAGTTTGGCCTTTCATTAAACTATTTTGTTTGTCTGCAGGTCTGCCGGTCCCTGGGTGGGGTATTGCTCTGCTGGTTCTGATGTCGCTGTTCTTTGCCGCCGTCTTGATATGCATGTGCTGCGCGGTAAGTGTAATGAAGACGGATTAAAGACAGGTAGTTAGAGATAGGATGTTTTCTGTTAAAGATTTGGAAATAGTAAGACAGATTAAATACAAAATGAATATAAAGCAGGAGGACTGGCTTCTATTTTCTACTTTACTCGGTTTTTACACAATGGAAGAAAGTCACCTAATTAGGAAGCATTTAGATACCCGCACTCATCACATTCATAATCAGAGGACAATTATCTAAACGGGGAAAATGTAACTCTTGAATCCCAATTTACAGCACTCTGGGCACGCTACTGCATTATCAGCCTGAGATATTATGAGATAAGAGATACCAAATATCCTCCGCAAAATTGGTAAAGAAAGAACAAATAAACGACAGATTAAAGTAATGTAAATGGATATCGTCTTATCGTCTTGGGTTTCCTGAACATCATTCTATTTTATAAATGAAAGGGCTCAGTAGTGAAGAGGTTAAAATACATTTTGTCATGGGGTTAGTCTGAATGCTCTTGAGTGGTGGGATTGTATGCCTATACGTGTATGAAAACAATGTTAAAAACGTGAGATTGTGATAATGTCCTTTTCAGAATAACGACGGATGTTTAGTTACATTGTACCTATAGATACAGTTGTCAAATCATTTCATTGTCTGTTATTTTTGTGTTTCAGCCTGTGTGTTGCAGAGGTAATGGAATGGATGCCCAAGGGGGGATGTCCTCTGTCTTTGACAGACTGGCATTTTGGAAATAAAGAACGTCTCCTGGACTTGCATTGCATCCTGGCACCTGTCTCATGCGAAGATCTTGAATTGTGTGTTTACATTGAATTGTTTGTTTACATTGATTTCTTGTCCTCGGTCGTTCTATATGTCACACTCTAATTGATGCCATCAGTAGCACAGAGGATGTAGTTGATGTGAATCACTAAGCCTCTCACCTTGCTTTTTTAATTACATATATCAACACAAACAAATCTTATCATATTCCAATAACCTGATTCATCAAGCTCTCATCAATATTAAACAATGCATTATTTTTCTTGAAGTGGATTTAATGCATGCCAACAGGGCTAATCACTAGATTCTGAAATTTTGTTAGTTAAATGAGAGTTGAAAAATCAAGGTTGGGATCATACTTTGAATTGAATTTGATTCTCTACAACTCAGAGTTTAGTGAAAAGCCCTGTAGCATTCCTATGTCCCACATATCATGATTTGAATTATGCTTCCAGTATGTTAAAGGGACAGAAGACTAGGCACCACAATCACGTTATCTTACAGATGTGATTATTGTGTTTTTAGATGGGGCTCTGAATGAAAATGGTGTCAATTCTGCAGTTTTTGCAGTTCACATGCTTACATGTGGCATTGGATTCAGTGCTCCTGTTAAAAAAAAGTATTGGATTGGCAGAGTATGGCTTGTCACAAGTGCCCTGAGTGCTTCTCTTTGAGAAGCATTTGATTGGTCAAAAGTCATCAGAACTGATAATGTAATTAGAGTTGCATCGGGCTTAAATGAGTAGACTATGACAGAGCTGGGATAAAAGTGAGATTAATTGTCTTTTTATTTAATTAAAAATAATAATAACATACTTTTTTTTTCTCTGCTTTTGTTTTTCTAATAAACTTTCTTTTCTCAAAAATGTTGCTGTTTTGGGGCATTAAATCAATAACATTTTGTATTTATTTGAAATAATGGAATTATATATTAAGACGTCTTTGAAATAAAGTTAAATTCCTGTATATGTATAGATTATCTAAAATAAATGATTACATTGTGTGGCAATAAATCATTGATTCTGTTGTATATTATACCATTTATATATTTTTTAAACAATCTAGCATGCAAAAGAGATTAATATTGGGAATAATTTTCGTTCAATAATCCATGGAGTAATGTCCATCCAAGTTTCTGGATCAGCAGCTGTGATCATTTTCATTCTGGTTCTAAAATATCTCTGCTCAGTAAAAGGTGGTGAATGCGCACCAACTAATGCAATAAGAACTGTTCGTGACCAACTGATTTAACCAGGGTAAAAAGTAAAGAAAAAGTAAAGAAAAAGTAAAGAAAAAGTAAAGAAAAAGTAAAGAAAAAGTAAAGAAAAAGCAAAAAGACTTTCTGCAGCTGTTTGAAATATACTCTATAAACATGTGTTTAAACAAAAGCACAATGTTTTATAGAACCTATAGATTTAAATATTAATGGGTCCAGAAATTGAAAAGGTTAGAAACATATAAACATAGAATGTGATGGCAGATAAGAACCATTCGGCCCATCTAGTTTGCCCAGTTTTGTAAATACTTTCATTAGTCCCTGGCCTTATCTTATAGTTAGGATAGCCTTAAGCCTATCCCACGCATGCTTAAACTCCTTTACTGTGTTAACCTCTACCACTTAAGCTGGAAGGCTATTCCATGCATCCACTACCCTCTCAGTAAAGTAATACTTCCTGATATTATTTTTAAACCTTTGTCCCTCTAATTTAAGACTATGTCCTCTTGTTGTGGTAGTTTTTCTTCTTTTAAATACAGTCTCCTCCTTTACTGTGTTGATTCCCTTTATGTATTTAAATGTTTCTATCATATCCCCCCTGTCTCGTCTTTCCTCCAAGCTATACATGTTAAGATCCTTTAACCTTTCCTGGTAAGTTTTATCCTGCAATCCATGAACCAGTTTAGTAGCCCTTCTCTGAACTCTCCCTAAGGTATCAATATCCTTCTGAAGATATGGTCTCCAGTACTGTGTACAATACTCCAAGTGAGGTCTCACCAGTGTTCTGTACAATGGCATGAGCGCTTCCCTCATTCCACTTCTAATACCTCTCCCTATACAACCAAGCATTCTGCTAGCATTTCCTGCTGCTCTATTACATTGTCTGCCTACCTTTAAGTCATCAGAATTAATCACCCCTAAATCCCTTTCCTCAGATGTTGAGGTTAGGACTCTATCAAATATTCTGTACTCTGCCCTTGGGTTTTTACGTCCAAGATGCATTATCTTGCACTTATCCACATTAAATATCAGTTGCCACAACTCTGACCATTTTTCTAGTTTACCTAAATCATTTGCCATTTGGCTTATCCCTCCTGGAACATCAACCCTGTTACATATCTTAGTATCATCAGCAAAAAGACATACCTTACCATCAAGACCTTCTGCAATATCACTAATAAAAACATTAAAGAGAATGGGTCCAAGTACAGATCCCTAATGTACCCCACTGGTGACAAGCCCATGCTTAGAATATACTCCATTGACTACAACCCTCTGTTGCCTTTCACTCAGCCACTGCCTTACCCATTCAACAATATTGGAATCCAAACGTAAAATTTGCAGTTGATTGATTAGCCTTCTATGTGCAACAGTGTCAAAAGCCTTACTGAAATCTAGGTAAGCAATGTCTACTGCACCACCCTTGTATGTACGTAGTGGGGAATCGCGATGCAGCCTAGAACAAAATCTAACCCCATTCAACCCCCCCCAATAACGACAGACCACTTAGTATGGATGAAACAGGCCACAGCATTTATTATCACAAACTAAATTACTGAATAACACATCCACAACTTTATTTATTAAATCTCTTCTTTTCTGTAACCAAAACGTTAGACATAAATAAGCATAAATTAACATATATACATATATAACTCCACCCATAGTGTTATACAGTGACCCAACCGTCCTTGCCAATAAACATCCAGTGGTTCCTAATCACCACTTCATCTCACCTCCCCCCTCGTCCTAAAAATCATATCTTTCCAATGCCCGCCATCAGCCGACTTTATCTACGCTCGATGGGCACGAGACCTCAGGCAACCTAATGTTAAACCTTTGAAGCAGGGGAGGTTGAGACCTTAAAAACTTGTTCATCTCATTTCATATACTTAAACGTAACCCCTCAAACTCAATTGGCAAGGACATACCCCCGGCTAGCTGTGACTAAATATATCAATAGGGTGGGCGGGAGGGAAGCTGTTTGCTGGCCTGAATCCCAAGTGGCACTGAGGTAAGACCTCCCCCACACTAACTAACACAGAACATAATCCCACCCACACACTCTTTCCCAGCCAATCCCATGCATCTATCCCCACACTCCTACGTGTGCCCTTGTCCGCTTAGCTGTGCTATCTCCCCAGGACCTTGTATGTAGTGGGGAATCGCGATGCAGCCTAGAACAAAATCTAACCCCATTCAACCCCCCAATAACGACAGACCACTTAGTATGGATGAAACAGGCCACAGCATTTATTATCACAAACTAAATTACTGCATAACACATCCATAACTTTATTTATTAAATCTCTTCTTTTCTGTAACCAAAACGTTAGACATAAATAAGCATAAATTAACATATATACATATATAACTCCACCCATAGTGTTATACAGTGACCCAACCGTCCTTGCCAATAAACATCCAGTGTTTCTGTCAGGGTACCTGAGGTCTCTACCTCTGAGAGAGGTAGAGACTTAGTCGTTTATCCGTCTAGACGAGCCGTTTCCCCCGTTCCTCGCGGTCCATCCAGTCACTTAAACGCTGGCCGCGAGGGATCCGCTTCCTTTTCTAACATGACGCTCAGTACGTGACGTCATGACGCCAATCCCGAGTGACCTGTCACTCAATTGTCCGATATCAAATCAGGACTTGTCGGAGGCGTGTCTACTCTCCGGAGTCAGGGTATTTAAGCTTGCTTCTCTCTTCAGCTCATTGCCCTGTCGTGGTTCTAGCTTGTCTAGTCACTCAGTGCTCTTGTATTCTAGTATTCTCTTTGGTTCTGACCCGGCTTGTTGTACTATTCTGCTTATCTCTGTTATCCCTCTGACCCGGCTTGTCTCTCGCTTACCTGTCTTCTCGTTCCCTCGACCTCGGCTTGTCTCTGACCATTCTCTGTTATTCTCTGTACGTTAGTCCGGCCATTCTAAGGCCCGGTACACGTACCTTTCTACTGTTTGGACTCTGCGTGTTGGATCCCTGTCCCGATCCTGACATTACGACAGGGCCAATGGATCCTGCAGGTACAAACAGTCAGCTTGGTTCTTCCGACCCCAGGTTTGATGCCATGGAACACAGGATGGATCAGATGGCCCTAGCACTACAGGCGCTATTGTCTCGTGCTAGTAACCCACCAGAGGAGACACGTACTCCTTCGATCTCTCCTGTAAGTTCAGGTCTAGAAGTAGCTACTGTAGGTGCTTCTTCTCGTATTACTCCACCAGTACGTTATGGCGGTTCTCCTGAGAAGTGTCGTGGCTTTTTGAACCAGATCAGCATCCATTTCGAATTACAACCCCGCTCCTATCCTACAGATAGAGCGAAGGTTGGATTTATTGTTACGTTACTCATTGAGAAGGCTCTGAGATGGGCTAATCCTTTATGGGAGAATGATAACCCGTTAGTGTATAACTATAATGCCTTTGTAGCTGCTTTTAAAAGAACTTTTGACCCCCCTGGTAGGAAGGTCAATGCAGCTAGATTACTGTTGCGCCTTAGACAGGAAAATCGAACACTTGTGGATTATGCACTAGAGTTCAGATCCTTGGCGGCAGAAGTTAAGTGGAACGAACAGGCTTATATAGACGTATTTTTAAATGGGTTATCAGATGTAATCCTTGACGAGGTCGCTACTAGAGAGCTCCCTGAGAATTTGGAGGATTTAATTTCTTTTATCTCTCGCATTGATGAACGCTTAAGAGAGAGGCAGAATACTCGAGATAGGACTCGTAGACCCTCCTTTAAACTAGCTCCTGCATTTCAAAATTCTGAGATCAAAACCTCACGTTTCCCAGAGCCTATGCAGATAGGTAATACTCACCTCACAGAGGAGGAGAGACAGTACAGGAGAAGGGAGGGTTTATGTATGTACTGTGGAGTCAGAGGTCATTTACGCCTAAATTGTCCCAATCGTTCGGGAAACGCTCGCACCTAAGTTTCTCTAGAGGACAGGCCTTGGGTGTATCTATTTTGTCCTCTGTTCACAATTATAAAGATCACAGGCTTCTGTTACCCGTTTCTTTGACTTGGGAGAAGGGAGTAGTAAAAACCATGGCTTTGATCGATTCTGGAGCCGCTGAGAGCTTTATCGATCAAGTTTTTGTTAACAAGCATACTATCCCATCCCAGTTAAGGGAGACACCCCTGGCCGTTGAGGCCATAGATGGTAGACCTTTACTTGAGCCTGTTATTTTCCGTGAGACCATACCTGTTAATTTAACTGTTGGTATCTTGCATGAGGAAGACCTATCCCTGTTGATCATTTCCTCCCCTTCTATTCCCATAGTCCTGGGGTACTCCTGGTTAAAGAGACATAACCCTATCTTTAATTGGGAGTTAGGGGAGATAGTTTCATGGGGTCAGAATTGTCAAGAGAAATGTTTGCGGAGGGTCTCGCCTCTTTGCCTGGCTAACACGTCGGCTAACTCCTCTAATCCTACAGAGACACAAATACCGCCTCAGTACCTGGATTTAAAGGCTGTATTTGATAAAAAGAGAGCCGATACCTTACCTCCACACAGATCCTTTGACTGCAAGATTAACCTACTTCCTGGTACTATGCCTCCCAGGGGTCATGTATACCCGTTATCTACTAAAGAGAATTCAGTTCTAGAGGAGTATATTCACGAGAATTTAGACAAGGGATTCATTAGGAGATCCTCCTCCCCTGCCGGGGCTGGATTCTTTTTTGTTAAAAAGAAGGATGGTACACTTAGGCCTTGTATTATTTATCGAGGTTTGAACAAGATAACCATTAGGAATGCTTATCCCATTCCTTTGATTACCGAACTCTTTGACCGTTTAAAGGGTTCTAACATTTTCACCAAGTTAGATCTCAGAGGGGCATATAACTTGGTGAGAGTCCAGCAGGGACACGAGTGGATGACGGCGTTCAACACTCATTACGGTCACTATGAATATACAGTTATGCCTTTTGGGTTATGTAATGCACCGGCTGTATTCCAGGATCTGATAAATGAGGTTCTTAGGGAATTTCAGCATGAGTGTGTTATTGTATACCTGGACGATATACTCATACATTCTAGAGAGATTGAGACTCACCACGAACAAGTCAGAAGGGTTTTGCACAAACTTCTTCAACATGGTCTGTACTGCAAATTGGAGAAATGTAGTTTCGATCAATCCCAAGTAAACTTCCTCGGTTATGTGATCTCTGGGGAAGGATTTAAGATGGACCCGGATAAACTCCAGTCCATTCTAGATTGGCCTCTACCCAAGGGTCTTAAGGCCGTTCAGAGATTTATTGGGTTCTCCAATTATTATAGGCGCTTTATTAAAGGTTATTCTTCTATTATTGCGCCCATTACCAATATGACCAAACAGGGGGCTGATACTAAGAATTGGTCCAAGGAAGCTCTCCTTGCTTTCAAAACTCTCAAGGAGCTTTTTGCTTCCGCCCCAATTTTAGTTCACCCTAATACCACTCTTCCTTTCCTACTTGAGGTTGACGCCTCGGAGACTGGCATAGGTGCTATCCTATCCCAAAGGCTAGGTGTGGATAAACCCTTACACCCATGTGGATTTTTTTCTAAAAAATTGTCTGGTGCTGAGAGCAGATATGACATTGGTGACAGAGAAATACTAGCTGTTATCAAGGCTTTAAAAGAATGGAGACATTTATTGGAAGGGACATTACATCCTGTTACTATTTTAACGGATCACAAGAACTTGTCCTATATTGGAGAGGCCAAGCGATTGTCCTCCAGGCAAGCTCGTTGGTCGTTATTCCTCACCCATTTCAATTACGTTCTCACTTATAGGCCTGGTTCAAAAAATTCTAAAGCCGATGCCCTATCTCGCCAATATGAACCTTCTGCTTCATCTGAACCGGTTCTGTCCTCTATTGTACCTAAATGCAATATTATTGCTAACACAAGTCTCAAAATCCATTCCCCGTTGCTTGCCCAGATCATGAAGTCACAACATCTGCCACCTGGACAGACTCCTGAGGGAAGAAACTTTGTTCCTCCTGAACTCCAATTGGAGCTCTTACAGTGTTTCCACGAAAGTAAGGTGGCTGGTCATCCTGGCATTCGCAAGACTTATTCCCTGATCTCTAAGGATTTCTGGTGGCCTTCCTTACGAAAGGATATTAAGGAGTTCATCGGAGCTTGTGAGATTTGTACCAAGACTAAACAGCCTCACACATCGCCATGTGGTCTATTACACCCTTTGGACATTCCTGAGAAACCATGGTCCTGCTTGGCCATGGACTTTATTGTGGATTTACCTGCTTCCAAGAGACAGACTGTTATTCTCACGGTGGTTGATAGATTTACTAAGATGGCTCATTTTGTGCCGTTACCTAAACTCCCGACTTCTCCTGAATTGGCGGAGATTTTCGCGAGAGAGGTTTTTCGCTTACATGGGATACCTTCTGAAATTGTTTCTGATAGAGGTTCTCAATTTGTCTCACGATTCTGGAGATCCTTCTGTTCTCAATTAGGCATCAAATTGAACTTTTCCTCTGCCTATCACCCCCAGTCTAACGGGGCTGCTGAACGTACCAATCAAAAGATTGAACAATATCTGCGCTGCTTTGTTTCCGAACACCAGGATGATTGGGTCGGTTTGATTCCTTGGGCGGAGTTCGCACACAATAATCTCGTTTGTGATTCTACTCGTTCTAGCCCCTTCTTCATGAACTATGGCTTTCATCCTTCCATTTTTCCTTCGGTCTCTTCTTCCCAAGGAGTACCGTCGGTTGATGATCATGTCGCCAATCTGAAGAAGTTGTGGGATCAGACTCGTCAAATTCTCCTGCATAATTCTATGTTGTTCAAAAAACACGCTGATAAGCACAGAAGGGCGGCTCCAGTTTTTGTTCCTGGGGATAGAGTATGGCTGAGTACTAAGAACATTCGTTTAAAAGTTCCCTCTATGAAGTTTGCTCCTCGTTACATAGGTCCTTACAGGGTTCTGACTCGTATCAACCCGGTTGCGTATCGCCTAGCTCTGCCATCTGCCTTACGCATCCCTAACTCCTTCCATGTGTCTTTGCTGAAACCGCTGATTTGCAACAGATTTTCCTCTACGGTTTCCTCACCTCGTTCAGTTCAGGTGGAGGGTCAGGAGGAGTACGAGGTCAACTCCATTATCGATTCCCGAGTCTCCCGGGGGAAGCTACAATATCTAGTCAACTGGAAGGGATATGGTCCTGAGGAGAGGAGTTGGGTACCCCAGGAGGATGTTCATGCCCCTCGCCTCCGCAGGGCGTTTCACTCCCGCTTTCCATCTCGTCCCGGTTCCTTCCGCCCGGTGGGCGTATCTGAGAGGGGGGGTACTGTCAGGGTACCTGAGGTCTCTACCTCTGAGAGAGGTAGAGACTTAGTCGTTTATCCGTCTAGACGAGCCGTTTCCCCCGTTCCTCGCGGTCCATCCAGTCACTTAAACGCTGGCCGCGAGGGATCCGCTTCCTTTTCTAACATGACGCTCAGTACGTGACGTCATGACGCCAATCCCGAGTGACCTGTCACTCAATTGTCCGATATCAAATCAGGACTTGTCGGAGGCGTGTCTACTCTCCGGAGTCAGGGTATTTAAGCTTGCTTCTCTCTTCAGCTCATTGCCCTGTCGTGGTTCTAGCTTGTCTAGTCACTCAGTGCTCTTGTATTCTAGTATTCTCTTTGGTTCTGACCCGGCTTGTTGTACTATTCTGCTTATCTCTGTTATCCCTCTGACCCGGCTTGTCTCTCGCTTACCTGTCTTCTCGTTCCCTCGACCTCGGCTTGTCTCTGACCATTCTCTGTTATTCTCTGTACGTTAGTCCGGCCATTCTAAGGCCCGGTACACGTACCTTTCTACTGTTTGGACTCTGCGTGTTGGATCCCTGTCCCGATCCTGACATTTTCCTAATCACCACTTCGTCTCACCTCCCCCCTCGTCATAAAAATCATATCTTTCCAATGCCCGCCATCAGCCTACCTTATCCACGCTCGATGGGCACGAGACCTCAGACAACCTAATGTTAAACCTTTGAAGCAGGGGAGGTTGAGACCTTAAAAACTTGTTCATCTCATTTCATATACTTAAATGTAACCCCTCAAACTCAATTGGCAAGGACATACCCCCACCACAATCCCGCTGTTTTACACCTAAAATCAGCGGGGGACCCCACCACAACCAGCCATGGCCTGTTCCACCACTTCTCGCAGCACTTGATTAACACAGGTCAAGTCCAACCTCCAGCAAGCGCCCCCACCCCCTCGAGATAACTAGGCCACATCCGGCCAAACCCTAAAGGCGAACTGGAAATCCCCCAAGCCCCCACGACAAACCTAGAAACCCATCTAGTCCAATTTCCGACGGCAGCGCACCAGGGCACTCACATCGCTGAGCGCACTGCCAACAGGAACGGGCTAAAGCCGCAGGCAAGCCCCTGAGAACTTCTGGGAAGACACGGAGTGCGTAACATGACCAGATTTAAGAACACCCAAATCCCAAACCATAACCGAACCCAGGTCATTCCACCCAGAGATGACAAAAAAAAATCCCTGGTACCCCCAGGAGGAGGGACAGACAACCCTGTACGAGGAGGAGCCACACCCCCATCATGTATCTGGTGCCAGACCACCGAACCTCCGCTCCCGAAGGCGTAATATCCAACCGCTCACCCCCCGCCTCCTGGCCCAAATTACATATGAGCATCCCACCATCCCTATTCCGGGGAGGCGGAGACCGTAACCGCGGAGAGAAATCCATTCGGAGACTGGCAGGGTGAACCTAAGGAACCCACCATTCGAGCCCTCTGAACCATCAGCGCAGGCACGCCGAGCAAGGCGGCGTCTATTTCCACCCCTAACTGGAAAGGAATGCCCCCTGAACTCCCCACCATCCTTATTCAGGAATTCGAGCCCCAAGTGGAATACCTCCACGAAATGGACGCAGGAGAGAAAACCAAACAGGGGGTGAGTAGGCTGAATAATCCAGGGGACCGAATAGCACTCACCTAGGAAAAACAGGACAAAAGACGGAACCCGGCACCGCCCCTGATCAGAACGGCATAATCCCAACTATCCTGGGAACCCAGTACATCATGTTAGGAGCCCAACTATTACCCTGTGCACTCCATCTACCACAGGAGAATGCAGAAGGGCCAGGTTATGTCAACGCCGCAACGTCCAAGAATGAACAAACTCTATTAATGAATCAGCCAACCGCTACCAACTTACCCTCCCCAAAGTCAACAGCCATCGAGCGGTGAAACTTGAAGGAAGTCCATTCCGACGCGCACTCAAACCACCAAAACACCCCCCCACCTGCAGACGACCGAACATGAACGGGAAGTCGAGCCCTGCAAATCGAAGAACTAACTAAGGAGCCCCCAACACCCCTAAGGGACGGAACAAACACGTAGACGAGCAGTCCAACCCTGGAGCCCCCCCAAGGAAATGCTCCAATCCGGCCCGAGCACTCCCACCCTACTGTAGCGGGCCCCACTCCGCCTCAAAGACCGACACACAGACCAGCTGTATCAGTCCGCTAGACCAAGCGACCACATCTCCACTGCCCTATATGTGGCCCCGCGGAGCCCCCACCCGAAGTACGTCCCACAGCGAACAATAAAGAGCATCGGCCACTACATTGTGGAACCCCTGGGATAACCTCCACCTAACCAGACACTTCCCAGACTCAAACGGCGCAACAACCAGAGCACCATTGGGGTGGAGGACACCATCACATGATAGACAGCCCGCACCACCCCAATATTGTCGCAACAGAAGAACTACCCATCAGCTCGTGAGTAGGGAACCCCACACCTACCATGCCAGAGGCTGCAAGAGCCCCAATGCTTGCCAGCTTACTGGGCAAGAGTCAGCACACCATGGAGAGCCCAAAACGGCCCCAAACCTGCCGCAGCGGTAAACAGGCAGAAGTCAGTGGAAGGGACCTACGGGGTCTGTCACCCCGAGCTACCAGTCAGGGGCAACCGACGTTCCCTTGCCCTGGAATCGATCCCACTATCCAGGACACTACAGCCCATATCCCGACCCACGGAAATCCGAAACACTACCCCAAGAAAACGCTGCGGCAGCAGAGCGCAGGCGTGCAACACTGACGGCCCCACACTGGAGCGACAATGGGACTGACCGTCAGAAAATACAGCCTGGAAAACAATAACCTGCCAGGCGCATTGGCAGCCACCGGGCATGCCGATTCCACAGTTGCCGCCACCAGCAAGGCCCCCGGGCCCCGCAGCCCTAGACCCTTGGACTGCTCCATCATGCCACAACACCCCATACCTAACCCCTTTGTAGGGAACAACAAATGAGCTAAAAAGGAGTCAGGTGAAATCGCCCCCCATGGGCGATGTCCCAAGGGGGGATTGAGGGAGCGGATTCCGGGGGCACACCAAAAAACGGTTGAAAAGTAAGCTTACCAAGATTCCTGGTAAGCCGCACCCGCACCACCCGATGGAAGTCCCATATGGACCGAAGGGCCTGCACATAGAGCACCCATGGCCCCTATCCCGACAGATCCCCCGCATTAAGCCGTGGGAGATGGGATGGGATGGGCCCCCCTGCAACCCGAGCCCACGTGGGAGATGGGATGAGCCCCCCTGGCCACGAACGGCGGGGCCCTTACCATTGGGGGCCCCTCACACAGCCCCGCCAGCCGCGGGAGAGGGATTAGAAATGGCCGCCGGGTGGCCGCACACCGCCAGGAACGTGCATCCCGCCTTCCACTGCCCCCGGCCGCGGATGCAGGCCGTGTAGGCCGTGCTTCCCACGCGGCACATGAAGGCCGCGGATACACAGGAAAAGTTGCAGGCTGCGTGTCTGGAGCCTCCAGACATGCGGGCCTGGTGATGCCTCGGCCCAGGCTCCCACCTCAACCGGGCAAGGGGAGGAGTGGCAGGGTACCCCCTTAAAGGGACAGGGTACCCCGCTGTGGTGGCAGGGCACCCCTTTAAAGGGACAGGGTACCCCCAAATGATCATGTGCCCTCTCAATGCCGGCCCCCCGGAGCAGGGGACACAGGGAAGGCCCCAGAGAGAGACAGGCCACGTGTGGGGGGAACCCACACCGGCAGCCACCCAGGGGAGAGGATCCAGGAGAGGATATCACCTGGATCATGGAGTTGACGGCCACCATCCATGCTGCAGCAGCCCTGAGGGAAGCCAGAAAGCCTCAACCTCCATCCCTCAAGCTGTGTAAACCTGCAGGCCCAGGCAAACAGGAGCAGGAGGACAGGAAGCTGTTTGCTGGCCCGAATCCCAAGTGGCACTGAGGTAAGACCTCCCCCACACTAACTTACACAGAACATAATCCCACCCACATACTCTTTCCCAACCAATCCCATGCATCTATCCGCACACTCCTACATGTGCCCTTGTCCGCTTAGCTGCGCTATCTCCCCAGGGCCTGATCTATAATTTTAGTTACCCAATCAAAAAAAATCAATAAGATTAGTTTGGCATGATCTCCCTGAAGTAAACCCATGTTGTCTCTGATCTTGAAATCCATGTGTTTTTAGATGTTCAACAATCCTATCCTTTAACATGGTTTCCATCACTTTCCCCACTACGGAAGTAATGCTTACTGTTAATGGTTATTTGTAGACTTCTAAATTTGGCTTTAATGGAATTGGGATTCATATGAATTTTGGCCAATCAGCAGGCTGTTAATTGCCAAACAACATCCTAATACTGTGTAAGTCCCTCGGGTTCTGCCATAACAGCTCTGATGCGTTGAAGCACAGACCTCTAAACGTGTCCTTTGGTATCTGGCACCAAACCATTAGCAGCAGATCCTTTAAGTCCTGCAAGTTGTGAGGTGGGGCCTCCATGATTCCGATTTGTTTTTTCAGCACATCCCACAGATCAAAATGAGATCTGGGGAATTTTGAGGCCAAGGCAAAACCAAACCATTCCTCAAACCATTCCTGAACAATTTTTGCAGTGTGGCAGGGTACATTATTCTGCTGAAAGAGACTAATGCCATCAAGGAGCACCATTGCTGTCCTCATTGAAGGCTCTTTCGGTGGTGGAAGGTTAATCATGGGCACTCTGACCGGTCATCAAACTGCTATGCACTGTGTGTTTTTACACCTTTCTCTCACTGACAGCTTTTACTTGCTGTTTAGGAGATCCTCTTACCCAGTCATCTAGCCATCACTAGTAGTCCCTTGTCAAAGTCTTTCACTTGCTAATTGTTCCTGCTTCCAACACATGAATTTCAAAAACTGACTGTTCACTTGCTGTCTAATATACCCACATCCCAATTGGATTGAGATCTAGGGAATAAAAAGGCAACAACATTCAAATCTTTTAGGCTTCTTAACCCCTTAAGGACAAATGACATGTGTGACATGTCCTGATTCCCTTTTATTCCAGAAGTTTGGTCCTTAATGGGTTAAACCCGTTCTGAACAATTTCTGCAGTGTGGCATGGTACTTTATCCTGATGAAAGAAGCTACTGCCATCAGGGAATATGAATAAGAGATGGTAAGTGGTACATGTTGAAATGGATGCCAGGACCCAAGGTTGTCCAGCAGAACATTTTCTAGAGCATAACACTGCCTCTGCCAGCCCTCCTTCTTCCCATAGTGCACCTGGCTGCCATCTATTACTCAGGCAAACAACACACAAGCACATCCACCTGATCTAAAAGAAAACGTAATTCATCAGATCACACAACCTTATTCCATTGCTGCATGGTCCAGGTCTGACACTTACATCTCCATTAAAGGAACTTTCAGTGGTGGGCAGGGGTCATGATGGGCCCTTTGACTGGTCTGCTGTTACAAATACTACAATACACTGTTTGTTCTGTCACCTTTCTATCATGGCCATCATTGAGTTTTTCAATTTGAGCTACAATCTAGCATAACAATTATGTGTGATTGGATTAGTTTCCCCATGTGCATCTATGAGCTTTGGGTGCCCATGACCCTGATGCCAGTATTTGCGCCACTTTTGGTAGGTACTAACCACTGCATACCAGGAACACACTACAAGACTTACTGTTTTGGAGATGCTCTGACCCAGTCATCTAGCCATCGCTATTTGGCTCTTGTCAAAGTCACTCAGATCTTTTCTAATTTTTCCTGTTTCCAAAACATAAAAAAATTCAAGAATTGGGGGCGGGGCCATGCCGCCATGCCGAATGGTCGCACGATAGTGCAGCTCCTGCAATATCTCCCAGGTTTAACACAAAAACTCGACTTTATACTTACCTGGCAATGACCAGCAACGGCAAATCAGCGCAAGCAGTCACCCTGGTTCCGAGGAGAGGCTTGCTTTTAAGTTCTAGTCCCTTGGAGGGGCGCTCTCCGTCTTCCACGATGGAGGCCGCTCGGGCGGTGAGTGAGGTGGACGGCCGCTGCCCAGCTATCCTGCCCACCAGTGGTGTGAGCGAAGCACAGAACTAGGAGGGTCTGGCCCTGTTCCCCCCCCTGTGGGCCGGTGGGGGTGATCCCGGTCCCCACCCTGGGCCTGCCAGCGCGCAGAAGTTCCGGCGCTCCAGGCTATGGCAGAGCTACCTATACACGCGGAGGCCGCAGCCAAAAATGGCGGAGACCACATGGCGAGCCACCCAAGAATGAAGGAAGGCGGACACACCCGCCACAAACATTCAGCGAGCCGATACGGGAGGCAAGAAAACTGACAAGTATCTGATCAGACCCATTCTGGGACCAGCCAAACCGGGACGAGGAAACCGGGGCCACGTTGAACCACCGAAGGCAGCAATTTAAGCGGCTGGCAGAGGTCGGCACCTACGAGCTACCACTAAAGCACGACCAAATACACAAATGGAATGTGCACCTGTGGGACTGGACCCCGGCTACGAAATCGTACAAGCTGATCCTCTCAGATAGCCGCTCAGAAACAGAGATCCATAGACTGACAGCCCGCGGCGTCGAGAACACACTGGGGAGACAATATGGCGGCGGCACTGGACTGAATCACAGGCACAACAGCGGGAATATTACCCTGCCACACAACCGGGCCGCAACCAACACGACAGTCCGCGGGTTCTTGCCCCTCTGCCGACAATATATCACCTAGGTGGGTCTCATGCCATACAGCCCTGGACTTTCATCTTGCTGGTTTAGGGTGGGCCTGGGGCGGAAAACCTTACACATGTTTGATGCTCACATTTTGGTTTCATTAATTTAAGCGGACAGCTCTAGAGGCAGCATGATAGCACTTTTGTTTAGTCACCTAGGAGACTGCAATCAGAACCTAGATATGTTATCACAGCATGTAAACCATAGAAACTACAGAGCTAGCCAGAATCTAGACTACTAAATAATGTGACAAATAAGCTACTACTGAATAACAAATAAGCTACTACTAAATACTACTACTAAATAATGTGACATGTAACCGTATCCATGCATGTTTAGTTAATACGCTACACGTAATAGACGCTACATCAAGAATAACAATGTTGAATGCAAACTAACCATAAAATTGTGCACGTACTAACATACCCCTTGTTAAGCATGTTTATGACAAAGCTTGGGGAGTGCCGTTGGGGTACCCCATGTGTGTTGTTCCTGCAATTGCACTGCAAAAATAAAGAATATAAAAAAATAAATAAAATTCAAGAATTGACTGTTCACTTGCTGCCTAAAATATCTCACCCCGTGACAGGTGCCATATAATCAATGTTATTCACGCCCGTTGTCTGTGTATGACTGAATCACAAAACAAACAACACAAACATTTTACAAACGCCCTTGTTTGTGTCGTGATTCTGAGTGCCAATAATAAGATGATTGTGGAAAAAGACAGCTAGGGCACTGTCAGTAAGTGGTGATTTTATTTACTGATCAAGTGAGAAGTGACCAATAGGAGGAGAGGGTGCATGGGGGAAGGGAGCAGGAGCCATGAACTATTTTTTATTTATATATAAGTGAAATTCATTCCAAGTGAACTAAAAAAAATTCAGCACAATCACTTTTTTTTTCACCATTGCACCTCTAGTAATTTCTTCTCCCTTTAGGAGAGATAGCATCAAGTTGTTACTTGTAGGTGAAAGGTTTTCAAGGAGATATATATCTGAAGGGGCAGATCCACTAAGTAGCTCCAAATATCAGATCTTGGTCAATATTTAGGCAATCATAGACATGGAGGAGTGAGGATATGTGCTGTCAGATTTCAGTCTGTGTCCAATAGCCTGTATACCATTCCAAGGATTTCCTAAAAGTGAGATCAAGTCCAAACTCCAGTAAATGGGTTTAGCAGGTTATATAGATCCGATGTGACGTTTGGTATATTCAAGGGAGCTCAAATTGTTATTTCAAGTGTGTGGCGAAAGTGACCTCGCCACTGGTTTTTGGAGGGGCCTGTTTGCCAGCCTCCTGCCCTGCGACTATGGCCCCATGTTGATATGCTTGATTTTCCCCTTCAAAGACCCGAAAGCCGGGTCATTCTGTAGTTTTCCTATGTGAGCAGTGTTACCCCAGATAGTTTTGCCATGGAGCCCATTCGTATAACGAAAGACTATGTGAAAGACTTTGGCTCCATGGCAATTGAACTGTATGTATGTGGTCTGAGCGCCATTCAGTCATAATGTGCGCTCAGATCTAAGCTATCTGGGGATATGTTGAATGTACCTGTTTTATGCAGTAGCTGCACAGTTATATATTTTTATGTATTTTATTGTATTTTGCTACCATGTGGCTAATGGAGTTTTGCCTCTGTCCTTGGAGATAATTGGATTACTTCCCAATTATCTCCAGGATAGAAGACTCTGTGGAACGGCTTTTGGGCAGAAACGCCATGCTTCAATTGGTCAAATAGGACTTTCCCTTAACTTTTTAACCCCTGAACCGATTGCCCTGATTTTTGAGTATGTGTATATTTCAAGCATGCTGATTCTGAAAATGTATGTTTTATGTGAATGGCATGTATATTTTAGAAGTTATTCATATTTTGTAAAAACTGAATTTCTCTGCCTGTGATAATTATATTAACCCATTGTGTTCAGTAATCATATCACAGGCAGAGGGGAGGATTTTGTGTAGGAGTGCCTGTGTGTATTGTACGGATTGATTGGTTGTATTTCAAAACCCTGTGGGCAGTACTATGTTTGTGGATTGTGAATAAAAGAGGCTGTATGTGCCAGTACAGTCAGTTCTACTTCACCCTTAATCTGAGTCCTGTCTCTTATTAGGGGAATCTGCTACAAGGGATTGCTATGCTCTGCATATTCCCTTGCTATAATCACTGAGCTCTTGTAAGAGCTTGTTCCTGTCTTGCTCTCTGAAGGAGTCTCCGGTGGTTATGGTGTCGGCTGGAGTGCTTGGTGCCCTCAGGAAGCGCTAGGTGCATCCTTCAACGGAGGTACCCAGTCGGGGTGCCAGGTGATCCGTTATAAAGTGCACTTGGAGAAGCGTGAATTAGACATCAGACACCTTTTGGCAATCAAAATAAACCTCTGTTGTTTATTTTTCAGGATGTGTGTTTATACATTAAAAAGTGAGTGCTTGCCTGCAAATACTCATAGGACATTACTGGGAAAGGGATGAAAGGGTGAAAGGAGTACAGATAAGACATAGGGGTGAACGTCATGTACATATAACAGATATGTTCTGAGAAATAGAAAGAACAGACTGATTTAGGAGAGACAGCTCAGGTGGGGGCTATCTGCACCCGGAAGCATTAAAGGGACACTATAGTCACCTGAACAACTTTATCTTAATGAAGCAGTTTTGGTGTATAGAACATGCCCCTGCAGCCTCACTGCTCAATCCTCTGCCATTTAGGAGTTAAATCCCTTTGTTTATGAACCCTAGTTACACCTCCCTGCATGTGACTTGCACAGCCTTCCATAAACACTTCCTGTAAAGAGAGCCCTATTTAGGCTTTCTTTATTGCAAGTTCTGTTTAATTAAGATTTTCTTATCCCCTGCTATGTTAATAGCTTGCTAGACCCTGCAAGAGCCTCCTGTATGTGATTAAAGTTCAATTTAGAGATTGAGATACAATTATTTAAGGTAAATTTCATCTGTTTGAAAGTGAAACCAGTTTTTTTTCCTGCAGGCTGTGTCAATCAAAGCCAGTGGAGGTGTGGCCAGGGCTGCATAAACAGAAACAAAGTGATTTAACTCCTAAATGACAGTGAATTGAGCAGTGAAATTGTAGGGGAATGATCTATACACTAAAACTGCTTTATTTAGCTAAAGTAATTTAGTTGACTATAGTGTCCCTTTAAGCATTTCCGGAGTCCAAGTTAGCCAATTTTAATATAGGATATCTAATATGACACCTATAAACTTGAACCTTGGAATCAAAGTAAATTCTTTCACAATTCCCCTCTGGGAAGTAGCATTTAAACCCTTTGCAAGGGAACAGGCTACGGCATTAAATACTCGGGTATCATACAGTGCTAAGCCTGGGACTCCTACCATAGAGTATGCAAGGGCATCGTATTCGGATTTAGATAAGAGAGTGTTTTTAACATCTCTCCTGTCTCTCTGCGGTTTGTGTAGCTGGGATCAGGTCAGATTTGGAAAACATGGTCATGGTTAGAGATTGCACAGAGACCTCCTGTAATGTTACCTGGGACATAAGCATAAGTAACATTTCCACAGGAGAAAGTCCATCCTTTAGGGAGATAAACATGGTAGTGGTAACTCATAACTTGGTGAGTTTTGGTACAATTCATAGTGGTGCTCTGAGCTCTACAATTTGTGGTATTTTTTCGCCATGTGGAGCAAAACAGGGATTTAGTATTAGGGTCTCTTGAACAATTACATGAAAAAGACCAACTTAGTTCACCGGATGTCCTATTAATCGTCTTCAGGGCTATGGGAGGCTTTCCTACCAGTGGGTTGAAAGCATTTGAAAACAGTTGTAGAGATTTATGGGGTCTATGGGTATGTAGGTACTTCCTCACGAGTGAGATGGGGGTAGGGACAGCTATAAGACAAGATTGTATGGCGTTTTCAGAACTGAGGAGAGGGTTGAGGCAAAAGGAGGTTAAATTAAAAGTCTTTGCTATTTGCAACCATATATTTCCCTGCCATGCATTATTATCTTCTGGTCTCAAGTCAGAGTAGCATATCTGAACAGAGCATTCAATGTTAAGGATAAAACCAGCTCCATGTCGGTGGATCAGTCGGAGTGACTTGTGTACAGTGACTGGCATGTATCCACGTGGCGTTACCTTCTAGATTCACTGAGGTAGCCGTAGTCAGGAGCACTTGGAATGGACCATCAAAGCGTGGTTCAAGTCCTTTCCTCACATGCCTCTTTATCACCACCCAATCCCCAGGCTGCAGTTTGTGAGTTGCAGAATCAGAGTCTGGATCTGGAATGGAATCAAAGACTTGTTTATGCACCCTGCCTAATCTTTGACATAGGCAGTCATACTACCATGCTGCATCTGGAGGATCTGGGGAAAATAGAGGCCTGTCTTTGGGGCAAATCCAAACAGGATTTCAAAAGGGGATAGGCCATGTCTGGAATTGGGGGTGCATCTCATAGAAAAGAGTGCTAGGGGAAGGCATTCAGTCCAGGGCTTCCCTGTGTCTTGCATGGCTTTTGCAATCTTGTTCCTTAAGGTGCAATTTGCCCTTTCTACTTTCCCACTACTCTGGGGGTGATAAGGGGTATGGAAGGCTTGGCTGATCCCTAAGGCTTTTATAATTTCCTGCATTATTTCCCCAGTGAAATGGCTACCTCTGTCACTTTCAATAACTTCAGGTACCCCGTATCTACATACCAGTTCCTTCAGAAGCATACTTGCTGCGACCTTCGTTGTGGCCTTTGACCCTGAGTAGGCCTCAGGCCAACCTGAAAAGAGATCAATGCACACCAAGACATATTCATACACTCCTACATTGGGTAGTTGAACATAGTCTATCTGCAGTCTTTGAAACGGGTGAAGTTGCCTTGGTGTATGCTTACTTAGTGTTTTGACAGCCTGTCCTGGATTGTTTCTAGCACAAATCAAGCAAGCTTGGGTGTGTTTAGCTGCTACAACAGTAAATCTAGGTGCTACCCAATGGGTGTTTACTCTGCTGTTCATGTGCATGTTGGATAGATGTGTAGGTCCATGGGCCATCTGGGCCATAATGGGGTACAACACTCGTGGTAGACACAGTCTTTTACCTTTTCTCCACATTCTGTCATCATCAGGTTCTGCAACTTGTTTCCTCCAGAGGTCATGTTCTTCCTTGCTTGTCTGTCTTTGTAAGCTCAGCAGTATATTGTAGTCAATGGCGTCATCTGTAAAAACAACTTGCAGGAAGGTATTACCTGTAGAAAGATGTACTTGGATTGCTGCTTGCTTGGCAGCTTCATCTGCTTTGTGGTTTTCTCTTGTAATTTAATCTGTGAGCTTCACGAGAGCTGCCACCTTGATGATGCCTACTTGAGTGGGTTAGAAAGTACAGTTATGGTTAGAGAGTACAGTTAGGGTTAGAGAGCAATTTTAGGGTTAGGGAGTACAGTTAGGGTTAGAGAGTACAGTTATGGTTAGAGAGTACCATTAGGGTTAGAGAGTACAGTTATGGTTAGAGAGCACCGTTAGAGTTAGAGAGTACAGTTAGTGTTAGAGAGTACAGTTATGGTTAGAGAGTACCATTAGGGTTAGAGAGTACAGTTATGGTTAGAGAGCACAGTTATGGTTAGAGAGTACAGTTATGGTTAGAGAGTACAGCTAGGGTTAGAAAGTACAGTTAGGGTTAGAGAGTACAGTTATGGTTAGAGAGTACCATTAGGGTTAGGGAGTACAGTTAGGGTTAGAGAGCACAGTTGGGTTAGAGAGTACAGTTATGGTTAGGGAGTACAGTTAGGGTTAGGGAGTACAGTTATGGTTAGAGAGTACAGTTATGGTTGGATATCACTGTTAGGGTTAAATAGTACAGTTAGGGTTAGAAAGTACAGTGAGGGTTAGAGAGTACAGTTAGGGTTAGAGAGTATAGTTATGGTTAGATAGCACTGTTAGGGTTAGGGAGTACTGTTAGGGTTAGAGAGCACAGTTGGGTAAGAGAGTACAGTTATGGTTAGGGAGTACAGTTAGGGTTAGAGAGTACAGTTATGGTTAGAGAGCACTGTTAGGGTTAAAGAGTACAGTTAGGGTTAGAGAGCACAGTTGGGTTAGAGAGTACAGTTATGGTTAGGGAGTTCAGTTATGGTTAGAGAGCACTGTTAGGGTTAGGGAGTACAGTTATGGTTAGAGAGTACAGTTAGGGTTAGAGAGCATAGTTAGGGTTAGATAGTACAGATAGGGTTAGAGAGCACAGTTGGGTTAGAGAGTACGGTTATGGTTAGGGAGTACAATTATGGTTTGGGAGTACAGTTAGGGTTAGAGAGTACAGTTATGGTTAGAGACCACTGTTAGGGTTAGGGAGTACATTTATGGTTAGAGAGTACAGTTAGGGTTAGAGAGCACAGTTAGGGTTAGATAGT
Source organism: Pelobates fuscus (assembly GCF_036172605.1). Taxonomy (NCBI): domain Eukaryota; kingdom Metazoa; phylum Chordata; class Amphibia; order Anura; family Pelobatidae; genus Pelobates; species Pelobates fuscus. Next base: position 2,821,504 of record NC_086325.1, on the reverse strand, counting down.
ACAGTTAGGGTTAGAGAGCACAGTTAGGGTTACGGAGTACACTTAGGGTTAGAGAGCACAGTTAGGGTTAGATAGTACAGTTAGGGTTAGAGAGCACTGTTAGGGTTAGGGAGTACAGTTATGGTTAGAGAGCACAGATAGGGTTAGAGAGCACATTTAGGGTTAGACAGTACAGTTAGGGTTAGAGAGTACAGTTATGGTTAGAGAGCACAGTTAGGGTTAGAGAGCACAGTTAGGGTTAGATAGTACAGTTAGGGTTAGCGAGCACAGTTAGGGTTAGAGAGCACAGTTCGGGATAGAGGGTACAGTTATGGTTAGAGAGCACTGTTAGGGTTAGGGAGTACAGTTATGGTTAGATAGTACAGTTAGGGTTAGAGAGCACAGTTAGGATTGGGGAGTACAGTTAGGGTTAGAGAGCACTGTTAGGGTTAGGGAGTACAGTTATGGTTAGATAGTACAGTTAGGGTTAGAGAGTACAGTTAGGGTTAGAGAGCACTGTTAGGATTAGGGAGTACAGTTATGGTTAGAGAGCACAGTTAGGGTTAGAGAGCACAGTTAGGGTTAGGGAGTACAGATATCGTTAGAGAGCACAGTTAGGGTTAGATAGTACAGTTAGGGTTAGGGAGCACAGTTAGGGTTAGAGAGCACAGTTCGGGATAGAGGGTACAGTTATGGTTAGAGAGCACTGTTAGGGTTAGGGAGTACAGTTATGGTTAGATAGTACAGTTAGGGTTAGAGAGCACTGTTAGGGTTAGAGAGTACAGTTAGGGTTAGAGAGCACTGTTAGGGTTAGGGAGTACAGTTGTGGTTAGACAGTACAGTTAGGGTTAGAGAGTACAGTTAGGGTTAGAGAGCACAGTAATGGTTAGAGAGTACCGTTATGGTTATAGAGTACAGTTAGGGTTAGAGAGCACAGTTAGGGTTAGATAGTACAGTTAGGGTTAGAGAGCACAGTTAGGGTTAGGGAGTACAGTTATGGTTAGAGAGCACAGTTAGGGTTAGAGAGCACAGTTAGGGTTAGGGAGTACAGATATGGTTAGAGAGCACAGTTAGGGTTAGATAGTACAGTGAGGGTTAGGGAGCACAGTTAGGGTTAGAGAGCACAGTTCGGGATAGAGGGTACAGTTATGGTTAGAGAGCACTGTTAGAGTTAGGGAGTACAGTTATGGTTAGATAGTACAGTTAGGGTTAGAGAGCACTGTTAGGGTTAGAGAGTACAGTTAGGGTTAGAGAGCACTGTTAGGGTTAGGGAGTACAGTTATGGTTAGATAGTACAGTTAGGGTTAGAGAGTACAGTTAGGGTTAGAGAGCACTGTTAGGGTTAGGGAGTACAGTTATGGTTAGAGAGCACAGTTAGGGTTAGAGAGCATAGTTAGGGTTAGATAGTACAGTTAGGGTTAGAGAGCACAGTTAGGATTAGGAAGTAAAGATGTGGTTAGAGAGCACAGTTAGGGTTAGATAGTACAGTTAGGGTTAGAGAGCACAGTTAGGATTAGGAAGTACAGATGTGGTTAGAGAGCACAGTTAGGGTTAGAGAGCACTATTAGTGTTAGGGAGTACAGTTATGGCTAGAGAGCACAGTTAGGGTTATAGAGCACATTTAGGGTTAGATAGTACAGTTAGGGTTAGAGAGCACAGTTAGGGTTAGGGAGTACAGTTATGGTTGGAGAGCACAGTTAGGGTTAGAGAGCACAGTTAGGGTTAGATAGTACAGTTAGTGTTAGAGAGCATAGTTAGGGTTGGAGAGCACAGTTAGGGTTAGAGGTTACAGTTATGGTTAGAGAGCACAGTTAGGGTTAGAGAGCACAGTTAGGGTTAGAGGGTACAGTTAGGGTTAGAGAGCACAGTTTGCGTTAGAGAGCACAGTTAGGTTTAGAGGGTATAGTTATGGTTAGAGAACACTGTTAGGGTTAGGGAGTACAGTTAGGGTTAGATAGTACAGTTAGGGTTAGAGAGCACAGTTAGGGCTAGGGAGTACAGTATGGTTAGAGAGTACAGTTAGTGTTAGAGAGCATAGTTAGGGTTGGAGAGCACAGTTAGGGTTAGAGGTTACAGTTATGGTTAGAGAGCACTGTTAGGGTTAGGGAGTATAGTTATGGTTAGAGAGCACAGTTAGGGTTAGAGGGTACAGTTATGGTTAGAGAGCACAGTTATGGTTAGAGAGTACAGTTAGGGTTAGAGAGCACAGTTGGGGTTAGGGAGTACAGTTATGGTTAGAGAGCACAGTTAGGGTTAGAGAGCACAGTTAGGGTTAGATAGTACAGTTAGGGTTAGAGAGCACAGTTAGGGTTAGGGAGTACAGATATGGTTAGAGAGCACAGTTAGGGTTAGATAGTACAGTTAGGGTTAGGGAGCACAGTTAGGGTTAGAGAGCACAGTTCGGGATAGAGGGTACAGTTATGGTTAGAGAGCACTGTTAGGGTTAGGGAGTACAGTTATGGTTAGATAGTACAGTTAGGGTTAG
>NC_086325.1:2779040-2814040 GCF_036172605.1 Pelobates fuscus | reverse complement strand
GGAGTCTATAGTTTGATGCAGTGGTACAGATAGAATAGAGGATGGAGTCTATAGTTTGACACAGTGGTACAGATAGAATAGAGGGAGGAGTCTATAGTTTGACACAGTGGCACAGATAGAATAGAGGGAGGAGTCTATAGTTTGACACAGTGGTACAGATATAATAGAGGGAGGAGTCTATAGTTTGACACAGTGGTACAGATAGAATAGAGGGAGCAGTCTATAGTTTGACACAGTGGTACAGATAGAATAGAGGGAGGAGTCTATAGTTTGGCGCAGTGGTACAGATAGAATAGAGGGAGGAGTCTATAGTTTGACACAGTGGCACATATAGAATAGAGGATGGAGTCTATAGTTTGACACAGTGGTACAGATAGAATAGAGGATGGAGTCTATAGTTTGACACAGTGGTACAGATAGAATAGAGGGAGGAGTCTATAGTTTGGCGCAGTGGTACAGATAGAATAGAGGGAGGAGTCTATAGTTTGACACAGTGGCACAGATAGAATAGAGGGAGGAGTCTTTAGTTTGGCGCAGTGGCACAGATAGAATAGAGGGAGGAGTCTATAGTTTGGCGCAGTGGCACAGATAGAATAGAGGGAGGAGTCTATAGTTTGACACAGTGGCCCAGATAGAATAGAGGGAGGAGTCTATAGTTTGACACAGTGGTACAGATAGAATAGAGGGAGGAGTCTATAGTTTGACACAGTGGTACAGATAGAATAGAGGGAGCAGTCTATAGTTTGACACAGTGGTACAGATAGAATAGAGGGAGGAGTCTATAGTTTGGCGCAGTGGTACAGATAGAATAGAGGGAGGAGTCTATAGTTTGGCGCAGTGGTACAGATAGAATAGAGGGGGGAGTCTATAGTTTGACACAGTGGCCCAGATAGAATAGAGGGAGGAGTCTATAGTTTGGCGCAGTGGTACAGATAGAATAGAGGGAGGAGTCTATAGTTTGACACAGTGGCACAGATAGAATAGAGGGAGGAGTCTATAGTTTGGCGCAGTGGTACAGATAGAATAGAGGGAGGAGTCTATAGTTTGACACAGTGGTACAGATAGAATAGAGGGAGCAGTCTATAGTTTGACACAGTGGTACAGATAGAATAGAGGGAGGAGTCTATAGTTTGACACAGTGGTACAGATACAATAGAGGGAGGAGTCTATAGTTTGATGCAGTGGTACAGATAGAATAGAGGATGGAGTCTATAGTTTGGCGCAGTGGTACAGATATAATAGAGGGAGGAGTCTATAGTTTGACACAGTGGTACAGATAGAATAGAGGGAGGAGTCTATAGTTTGACACAGTGGTACAGATATAATAGAGGGAGGAGTCTATAGTTTGATGCAGTGGTACAGATAGAATAGAGGATGGAGTCTATAGTTTGACACAGTGGTACAGATAGAATAGAGGGAGGAGTCTATAGTTTGACACAGTGGCACAGATAGAATAGAGGGAGGAGTCTATAGTTTGACACAGTGGTACAGATATAATAGAGGGAGGAGTCTATAGTTTGACACAGTGGTACAGATAGAATAGAGGGAGCAGTCTATAGTTTGACACAGTGGTACAGATAGAATAGAGGGAGGAGTCTATAGTTTGGCGCAGTGGTACAGATAGAATAGAGGGAGGAGTCTATAGTTTGACACAGTGGCACATATAGAATAGAGGATGGAGTCTATAGTTTGACACAGTGGTACAGATAGAATAGAGGATGGAGTCTATAGTTTGACACAGTGGTACAGATAGAATAGAGGGAGGAGTCTATAGTTTGGCGCAGTGGTACAGATAGAATAGAGGGAGGAGTCTATAGTTTGACACAGTGGCACAGATAGAATAGAGGGAGGAGTCTTTAGTTTGGCGCAGTGGCACAGATAGAATAGAGGGAGGAGTCTATAGTTTGACACAGTGGCACAGATAGAATAGAGGATGGAGTCTATAGTTTGACACAGTGGTACAGATAGAATAGAGGATGGAGTCTATAGTTTGACACAGTGGTACAGATAGAATAGAGGGAGGAGTCTATAGTTTGGCGCAGTGGTACAGATAGAATAGAGGGAGGAGTCTATAGTTTGACACAGTGGCACAGATAGAATAGAGGGAGGAGTCTATAGTTTGGCGCAGTGGTACAGATAGAATAGAGGGAGGAGTCTATAGTTTGACACAGTGGTACAGATAGAATAGAGGGAGCAGTCTATAGTTTGACACAGTGGTACAGATAGAATAGAGGGAGGAGTCTATAGTTTGGCGCAGTGGTACAGATAGAATAGAGGGAGGGGTCTATAGTTTGACACAGTGGTACAGATATAATAGAGGGAGGAGTCTATAGTTTGATGCAGTGGTACAGATAGAATAGAGGATGGAGTCTATAGTTTGACACAGTGGTACAGATAGAATAGAGGGAGGAGTCTATAGTTTGACACAGTGGCACAGATAGAATAGAGGGAGGAGTCTATAGTTTGGCGCAGTGGTACAGATATAATAGAGGGAGGAGTCTATAGTTTGATGCAGTGGTACAGATAGAATAGAGGATGGAGTCTATAGTTTGACACAGTGGTACAGATAGAATAGAGGGAGGAGTCTATAGTTTGACACAGTGGCGCAGATAGAATAGAGGGAGGAGTCTATAGTTTGGCGCAGTGGTACAGATATAATAGAGGGAGGAGTCTATAGTTTGATGCAGTGGCACAGATAGAATAGAGGGAGGAGTCTATAGTTTGACACAGTGGCACAGATAGAATAGAGGGAGGAGTCTATAGTTTGATGCAGTGGCACAGATAGAATAGAGGGAGGAGTCTATAGTTTGGCGCAGTGGTACAGATAGAATAGAGGGAGGAGTCTATAGTTTGACACAGTGGCACAGATAGAATAGAGGGAGGAGTCTATAGTTTGGCGCAGTGGTACAGATAGAATAGAGGGAGGAGTCTATAGTTTGACACAGTGGCACAGATAGAATAGAGGGAGGAGTCTATAGTTTGGCGCAGTGGCACAGATAGAATAGAGGGAGGAGTCTATAGTTTGACACAGTGGCACAGATATAATAGAGGGAGGAGTCTATAGTTTGATGCAGTGGTACAGATAGAATAGAGGGAGGAGTCTATAGTTTGACACAGTGGTACAGATAGAATAGAGGGAGGAGTCTATAGTTTGGCGCAGTGGTACAGATAGAATAGAGGGAGGAGTCTATAGTTTGGTGCAGTGGTACAGATATAATAGAGGGAGGAGTCTATAGTTTGACACAGTGGTACAGATAGAATAGAGGGAGGAGTCTATAGTTTGGTGCAGTGGTACAGATAGAATAGAGGGAGGAGTCTATCGTTTGGCGCAGGGGTACAGATATAATAGAGGGAGGAGTCTATAGTTTGACACAGTGGCACAGATAGAATAGAGGGAGGGGTCTATAGTTTGATGCAGTGGTACAGATAGAATAGAGGGAGGGGTCTATAGTTTGGCGCAGTGGTACAGATAGAATAGAGGGAGGAGTCTATAGTTTGGTGCAGTGGTACAGATATAATAGAGGGAGGAGTCTATAGTTTGACACAGTGGTACAGATAGAATAGAGGGAGGAGTCTATAGTTTGGTGCAGTGGTACAGATAGAATAGAGGGAGGAGTCTATCGTTTGGCGCAGTGGTACAGATATAATAGAGGGAGGAGTCTATAGTTTGACACAGTGGCACAGATAGAATAGAGGGAGGAGTCTATAGTTTGATGCAGTGGTACAGATAGAATAGAGGGAGGAGTCTATAGTTTGATGCAGTGGTACAGATATAATAGAGGGAGGAGTCTATAGTTTGACACAGTGGTACAGATAGAATAGAGGGAGGAGTCTATAGTTTGGCGCAGTGGTACAGATAGAATAGTGGGAGGAGTCTATAGTTTGGCGCAGTGGTACAGATAGAATAGAGGGAGGAGTCTATAGTTTGGCGCAGTGGCACAGATAGAATAGAGGGAGGAGTCTATAGTTTGACACAGTGGCACAGATAGAATAGAGGGAGCAGTCTATAGTTTGAAACAGTGGCACAGATAGAATAGAGGGAGGAGTCTATAGTTTGATGCAGTGGTACAGATAGAATAGAGGGAGGAGTCTATAGTTTGGCGCAGTGGTACAGATAGAATAGAGGGAGGAGTCTATAGTTTGGCACAGTGGTACAGATAGAATAGAGGGAGGAGTCTATAGTTTGGCGCAGTGGTACAGATATAATGGAGGGAGCAGTCTATAGTTTGGCGCAGTGGCACAGATAGAATAGAGGGAGCAGTCTATAGTTTGAAACAGTGGCACAGATAGAATAGAGGGAGGAGTCTATAGTTTGGCGCAGTGGTACAGATATAATGGAGGGAGCAGTCTATAGTTTGGCGCAGTGGCACAGATAGAATAGAGGGAGCAGTCTATAGTTTGAAACAGTGGCACAGATAGAATAGAGGGAGGAGTCTATAGTTTGGCACAGTGGTACAGATATAATGGAGGGAGCAGTCTATAGTTTGGCGCAGTGGCACAGATAGAATAGAGGGAGGAGTCTATAGTTTGGCGCAGTGGTACAGATATAATGGAGGGAGCAGTCTATAGTTTGGCGCAGTGGCACAGATAGAATAGAGGGAGCAGTCTATAGTTTGAAACAGTGGCACAGATAGAATAGAGGGAGGAGTCTATAGTTTGGCACAGTGGTACAGATATAATGGAGGGAGCAGTCTATAGTTTGGCGCAGTGGCACAGATAGAATAGAGGGAGGAGTCTATAGTTTGACACAGTGGCACAGATAGAATAGAGGGAGGAGTCTATAGTTTGAAACAGTGGCACAGATATAATGGAGGGAGCAGTCTATAGTTTGGCGCAGTGGTACAGATAGAATAGAGGGAGGAGTCTATAGTTTGGTGCAGTGGTACAGATAGAATAGAGGGAGGAGTCTATAGTTTGGCGCAGTAGTACAGATAGAATAGAGGGAGGAGTCTATAGTTTGGCGCAGTGGCACAGATAGAATAGAGGGAGGAGTCTATAGTTTGACACAGTGGCACAGATAGAATAGAGGGAGCAGTCTATAGTTTGAAACAGTGGCACAGATAGAATAGAGGGAGGAGTCTATAGTTTGATGCAGTGGTACAGATAGAATAGAGGGAGGAGTCTATAGTTTGGCGCAGTGGTACAGATATAATGGAGGGAGCAGTCTATAGTTTGGCGCAGTGGCACAGATAGAATAGAGGGAGGAGTCTATAGTTTGACACAGTGGCACAGATAGAATAGAGGGAGGAGTCTATAGTTTGAAACAGTGACACAGATATAATGGAGGGAGCAGTCTATAGTTTGGCGCAGTGGTACAGATAAAATAGAGGGAGGAGTCTATAGTTTGGCGCAGTGGTACAGATATAATAGAGGGAGGAGTCTATAGTTTGACGCAGTGGTACAGATATAATAGAGGGAGGAGTCTATAGTTTGACGCAGAAGTACAAGACGAACGGAGCAAGGAGTCTGTTTCTTCTTTGCAGTTTGAGTCGGTGACTCCGAGTGAAAGGAACGTGAGAGAGGAAAAATAGCTATAACTTGCATATTTACAATATTAACTATGTGCACAAATCATTTACACAGTTTAATAAAGAGTTTGGCCTTTCATTAAACTATTTTGTTTGTCTGCAGGTCTGCCGGTCCCTGGGTGGGGTATTGCTCTGCTGGTTCTGATGTCGCTGTTCTTTGCCGCCGTCTTGATATGCATGTGCTGCGCGGTAAGTGTAATGAAGACGGATTAAAGACAGGTAGTTAGAGATAGGATGTTTTCTGTTAAAGATTTGGAAATAGTAAGACAGATTAAATACAAAATGAATATAAAGCAGGAGGACTGGCTTCTATTTTCTACTTTACTCGGTTTTTACACAATGGAAGAAAGTCACCTAATTAGGAAGCATTTAGATACCCGCACTCATCACATTCATAATCAGAGGACAATTATCTAAACGGGGAAAATGTAACTCTTGAATCCCAATTTACAGCACTCTGGGCACGCTACTGCATTATCAGCCTGAGATATTATGAGATAAGAGATACCAAATATCCTCCGCAAAATTGGTAAAGAAAGAACAAATAAACGACAGATTAAAGTAATGTAAATGGATATCGTCTTATCGTCTTGGGTTTCCTGAACATCATTCTATTTTATAAATGAAAGGGCTCAGTAGTGAAGAGGTTAAAATACATTTTGTCATGGGGTTAGTCTGAATGCTCTTGAGTGGTGGGATTGTATGCCTATACGTGTATGAAAACAATGTTAAAAACGTGAGATTGTGATAATGTCCTTTTCAGAATAACGACGGATGTTTAGTTACATTGTACCTATAGATACAGTTGTCAAATCATTTCATTGTCTGTTATTTTTGTGTTTCAGCCTGTGTGTTGCAGAGGTAATGGAATGGATGCCCAAGGGGGGATGTCCTCTGTCTTTGACAGACTGGCATTTTGGAAATAAAGAACGTCTCCTGGACTTGCATTGCATCCTGGCACCTGTCTCATGCGAAGATCTTGAATTGTGTGTTTACATTGAATTGTTTGTTTACATTGATTTCTTGTCCTCGGTCGTTCTATATGTCACACTCTAATTGATGCCATCAGTAGCACAGAGGATGTAGTTGATGTGAATCACTAAGCCTCTCACCTTGCTTTTTTAATTACATATATCAACACAAACAAATCTTATCATATTCCAATAACCTGATTCATCAAGCTCTCATCAATATTAAACAATGCATTATTTTTCTTGAAGTGGATTTAATGCATGCCAACAGGGCTAATCACTAGATTCTGAAATTTTGTTAGTTAAATGAGAGTTGAAAAATCAAGGTTGGGATCATACTTTGAATTGAATTTGATTCTCTACAACTCAGAGTTTAGTGAAAAGCCCTGTAGCATTCCTATGTCCCACATATCATGATTTGAATTATGCTTCCAGTATGTTAAAGGGACAGAAGACTAGGCACCACAATCACGTTATCTTACAGATGTGATTATTGTGTTTTTAGATGGGGCTCTGAATGAAAATGGTGTCAATTCTGCAGTTTTTGCAGTTCACATGCTTACATGTGGCATTGGATTCAGTGCTCCTGTTAAAAAAAAGTATTGGATTGGCAGAGTATGGCTTGTCACAAGTGCCCTGAGTGCTTCTCTTTGAGAAGCATTTGATTGGTCAAAAGTCATCAGAACTGATAATGTAATTAGAGTTGCATCGGGCTTAAATGAGTAGACTATGACAGAGCTGGGATAAAAGTGAGATTAATTGTCTTTTTATTTAATTAAAAATAATAATAACATACTTTTTTTTTCTCTGCTTTTGTTTTTCTAATAAACTTTCTTTTCTCAAAAATGTTGCTGTTTTGGGGCATTAAATCAATAACATTTTGTATTTATTTGAAATAATGGAATTATATATTAAGACGTCTTTGAAATAAAGTTAAATTCCTGTATATGTATAGATTATCTAAAATAAATGATTACATTGTGTGGCAATAAATCATTGATTCTGTTGTATATTATACCATTTATATATTTTTTAAACAATCTAGCATGCAAAAGAGATTAATATTGGGAATAATTTTCGTTCAATAATCCATGGAGTAATGTCCATCCAAGTTTCTGGATCAGCAGCTGTGATCATTTTCATTCTGGTTCTAAAATATCTCTGCTCAGTAAAAGGTGGTGAATGCGCACCAACTAATGCAATAAGAACTGTTCGTGACCAACTGATTTAACCAGGGTAAAAAGTAAAGAAAAAGTAAAGAAAAAGTAAAGAAAAAGTAAAGAAAAAGTAAAGAAAAAGTAAAGAAAAAGCAAAAAGACTTTCTGCAGCTGTTTGAAATATACTCTATAAACATGTGTTTAAACAAAAGCACAATGTTTTATAGAACCTATAGATTTAAATATTAATGGGTCCAGAAATTGAAAAGGTTAGAAACATATAAACATAGAATGTGATGGCAGATAAGAACCATTCGGCCCATCTAGTTTGCCCAGTTTTGTAAATACTTTCATTAGTCCCTGGCCTTATCTTATAGTTAGGATAGCCTTAAGCCTATCCCACGCATGCTTAAACTCCTTTACTGTGTTAACCTCTACCACTTAAGCTGGAAGGCTATTCCATGCATCCACTACCCTCTCAGTAAAGTAATACTTCCTGATATTATTTTTAAACCTTTGTCCCTCTAATTTAAGACTATGTCCTCTTGTTGTGGTAGTTTTTCTTCTTTTAAATACAGTCTCCTCCTTTACTGTGTTGATTCCCTTTATGTATTTAAATGTTTCTATCATATCCCCCCTGTCTCGTCTTTCCTCCAAGCTATACATGTTAAGATCCTTTAACCTTTCCTGGTAAGTTTTATCCTGCAATCCATGAACCAGTTTAGTAGCCCTTCTCTGAACTCTCCCTAAGGTATCAATATCCTTCTGAAGATATGGTCTCCAGTACTGTGTACAATACTCCAAGTGAGGTCTCACCAGTGTTCTGTACAATGGCATGAGCGCTTCCCTCATTCCACTTCTAATACCTCTCCCTATACAACCAAGCATTCTGCTAGCATTTCCTGCTGCTCTATTACATTGTCTGCCTACCTTTAAGTCATCAGAATTAATCACCCCTAAATCCCTTTCCTCAGATGTTGAGGTTAGGACTCTATCAAATATTCTGTACTCTGCCCTTGGGTTTTTACGTCCAAGATGCATTATCTTGCACTTATCCACATTAAATATCAGTTGCCACAACTCTGACCATTTTTCTAGTTTACCTAAATCATTTGCCATTTGGCTTATCCCTCCTGGAACATCAACCCTGTTACATATCTTAGTATCATCAGCAAAAAGACATACCTTACCATCAAGACCTTCTGCAATATCACTAATAAAAACATTAAAGAGAATGGGTCCAAGTACAGATCCCTAATGTACCCCACTGGTGACAAGCCCATGCTTAGAATATACTCCATTGACTACAACCCTCTGTTGCCTTTCACTCAGCCACTGCCTTACCCATTCAACAATATTGGAATCCAAACGTAAAATTTGCAGTTGATTGATTAGCCTTCTATGTGCAACAGTGTCAAAAGCCTTACTGAAATCTAGGTAAGCAATGTCTACTGCACCACCCTTGTATGTACGTAGTGGGGAATCGCGATGCAGCCTAGAACAAAATCTAACCCCATTCAACCCCCCCCAATAACGACAGACCACTTAGTATGGATGAAACAGGCCACAGCATTTATTATCACAAACTAAATTACTGAATAACACATCCACAACTTTATTTATTAAATCTCTTCTTTTCTGTAACCAAAACGTTAGACATAAATAAGCATAAATTAACATATATACATATATAACTCCACCCATAGTGTTATACAGTGACCCAACCGTCCTTGCCAATAAACATCCAGTGGTTCCTAATCACCACTTCATCTCACCTCCCCCCTCGTCCTAAAAATCATATCTTTCCAATGCCCGCCATCAGCCGACTTTATCTACGCTCGATGGGCACGAGACCTCAGGCAACCTAATGTTAAACCTTTGAAGCAGGGGAGGTTGAGACCTTAAAAACTTGTTCATCTCATTTCATATACTTAAACGTAACCCCTCAAACTCAATTGGCAAGGACATACCCCCGGCTAGCTGTGACTAAATATATCAATAGGGTGGGCGGGAGGGAAGCTGTTTGCTGGCCTGAATCCCAAGTGGCACTGAGGTAAGACCTCCCCCACACTAACTAACACAGAACATAATCCCACCCACACACTCTTTCCCAGCCAATCCCATGCATCTATCCCCACACTCCTACGTGTGCCCTTGTCCGCTTAGCTGTGCTATCTCCCCAGGACCTTGTATGTAGTGGGGAATCGCGATGCAGCCTAGAACAAAATCTAACCCCATTCAACCCCCCAATAACGACAGACCACTTAGTATGGATGAAACAGGCCACAGCATTTATTATCACAAACTAAATTACTGCATAACACATCCATAACTTTATTTATTAAATCTCTTCTTTTCTGTAACCAAAACGTTAGACATAAATAAGCATAAATTAACATATATACATATATAACTCCACCCATAGTGTTATACAGTGACCCAACCGTCCTTGCCAATAAACATCCAGTGTTTCTGTCAGGGTACCTGAGGTCTCTACCTCTGAGAGAGGTAGAGACTTAGTCGTTTATCCGTCTAGACGAGCCGTTTCCCCCGTTCCTCGCGGTCCATCCAGTCACTTAAACGCTGGCCGCGAGGGATCCGCTTCCTTTTCTAACATGACGCTCAGTACGTGACGTCATGACGCCAATCCCGAGTGACCTGTCACTCAATTGTCCGATATCAAATCAGGACTTGTCGGAGGCGTGTCTACTCTCCGGAGTCAGGGTATTTAAGCTTGCTTCTCTCTTCAGCTCATTGCCCTGTCGTGGTTCTAGCTTGTCTAGTCACTCAGTGCTCTTGTATTCTAGTATTCTCTTTGGTTCTGACCCGGCTTGTTGTACTATTCTGCTTATCTCTGTTATCCCTCTGACCCGGCTTGTCTCTCGCTTACCTGTCTTCTCGTTCCCTCGACCTCGGCTTGTCTCTGACCATTCTCTGTTATTCTCTGTACGTTAGTCCGGCCATTCTAAGGCCCGGTACACGTACCTTTCTACTGTTTGGACTCTGCGTGTTGGATCCCTGTCCCGATCCTGACATTACGACAGGGCCAATGGATCCTGCAGGTACAAACAGTCAGCTTGGTTCTTCCGACCCCAGGTTTGATGCCATGGAACACAGGATGGATCAGATGGCCCTAGCACTACAGGCGCTATTGTCTCGTGCTAGTAACCCACCAGAGGAGACACGTACTCCTTCGATCTCTCCTGTAAGTTCAGGTCTAGAAGTAGCTACTGTAGGTGCTTCTTCTCGTATTACTCCACCAGTACGTTATGGCGGTTCTCCTGAGAAGTGTCGTGGCTTTTTGAACCAGATCAGCATCCATTTCGAATTACAACCCCGCTCCTATCCTACAGATAGAGCGAAGGTTGGATTTATTGTTACGTTACTCATTGAGAAGGCTCTGAGATGGGCTAATCCTTTATGGGAGAATGATAACCCGTTAGTGTATAACTATAATGCCTTTGTAGCTGCTTTTAAAAGAACTTTTGACCCCCCTGGTAGGAAGGTCAATGCAGCTAGATTACTGTTGCGCCTTAGACAGGAAAATCGAACACTTGTGGATTATGCACTAGAGTTCAGATCCTTGGCGGCAGAAGTTAAGTGGAACGAACAGGCTTATATAGACGTATTTTTAAATGGGTTATCAGATGTAATCCTTGACGAGGTCGCTACTAGAGAGCTCCCTGAGAATTTGGAGGATTTAATTTCTTTTATCTCTCGCATTGATGAACGCTTAAGAGAGAGGCAGAATACTCGAGATAGGACTCGTAGACCCTCCTTTAAACTAGCTCCTGCATTTCAAAATTCTGAGATCAAAACCTCACGTTTCCCAGAGCCTATGCAGATAGGTAATACTCACCTCACAGAGGAGGAGAGACAGTACAGGAGAAGGGAGGGTTTATGTATGTACTGTGGAGTCAGAGGTCATTTACGCCTAAATTGTCCCAATCGTTCGGGAAACGCTCGCACCTAAGTTTCTCTAGAGGACAGGCCTTGGGTGTATCTATTTTGTCCTCTGTTCACAATTATAAAGATCACAGGCTTCTGTTACCCGTTTCTTTGACTTGGGAGAAGGGAGTAGTAAAAACCATGGCTTTGATCGATTCTGGAGCCGCTGAGAGCTTTATCGATCAAGTTTTTGTTAACAAGCATACTATCCCATCCCAGTTAAGGGAGACACCCCTGGCCGTTGAGGCCATAGATGGTAGACCTTTACTTGAGCCTGTTATTTTCCGTGAGACCATACCTGTTAATTTAACTGTTGGTATCTTGCATGAGGAAGACCTATCCCTGTTGATCATTTCCTCCCCTTCTATTCCCATAGTCCTGGGGTACTCCTGGTTAAAGAGACATAACCCTATCTTTAATTGGGAGTTAGGGGAGATAGTTTCATGGGGTCAGAATTGTCAAGAGAAATGTTTGCGGAGGGTCTCGCCTCTTTGCCTGGCTAACACGTCGGCTAACTCCTCTAATCCTACAGAGACACAAATACCGCCTCAGTACCTGGATTTAAAGGCTGTATTTGATAAAAAGAGAGCCGATACCTTACCTCCACACAGATCCTTTGACTGCAAGATTAACCTACTTCCTGGTACTATGCCTCCCAGGGGTCATGTATACCCGTTATCTACTAAAGAGAATTCAGTTCTAGAGGAGTATATTCACGAGAATTTAGACAAGGGATTCATTAGGAGATCCTCCTCCCCTGCCGGGGCTGGATTCTTTTTTGTTAAAAAGAAGGATGGTACACTTAGGCCTTGTATTATTTATCGAGGTTTGAACAAGATAACCATTAGGAATGCTTATCCCATTCCTTTGATTACCGAACTCTTTGACCGTTTAAAGGGTTCTAACATTTTCACCAAGTTAGATCTCAGAGGGGCATATAACTTGGTGAGAGTCCAGCAGGGACACGAGTGGATGACGGCGTTCAACACTCATTACGGTCACTATGAATATACAGTTATGCCTTTTGGGTTATGTAATGCACCGGCTGTATTCCAGGATCTGATAAATGAGGTTCTTAGGGAATTTCAGCATGAGTGTGTTATTGTATACCTGGACGATATACTCATACATTCTAGAGAGATTGAGACTCACCACGAACAAGTCAGAAGGGTTTTGCACAAACTTCTTCAACATGGTCTGTACTGCAAATTGGAGAAATGTAGTTTCGATCAATCCCAAGTAAACTTCCTCGGTTATGTGATCTCTGGGGAAGGATTTAAGATGGACCCGGATAAACTCCAGTCCATTCTAGATTGGCCTCTACCCAAGGGTCTTAAGGCCGTTCAGAGATTTATTGGGTTCTCCAATTATTATAGGCGCTTTATTAAAGGTTATTCTTCTATTATTGCGCCCATTACCAATATGACCAAACAGGGGGCTGATACTAAGAATTGGTCCAAGGAAGCTCTCCTTGCTTTCAAAACTCTCAAGGAGCTTTTTGCTTCCGCCCCAATTTTAGTTCACCCTAATACCACTCTTCCTTTCCTACTTGAGGTTGACGCCTCGGAGACTGGCATAGGTGCTATCCTATCCCAAAGGCTAGGTGTGGATAAACCCTTACACCCATGTGGATTTTTTTCTAAAAAATTGTCTGGTGCTGAGAGCAGATATGACATTGGTGACAGAGAAATACTAGCTGTTATCAAGGCTTTAAAAGAATGGAGACATTTATTGGAAGGGACATTACATCCTGTTACTATTTTAACGGATCACAAGAACTTGTCCTATATTGGAGAGGCCAAGCGATTGTCCTCCAGGCAAGCTCGTTGGTCGTTATTCCTCACCCATTTCAATTACGTTCTCACTTATAGGCCTGGTTCAAAAAATTCTAAAGCCGATGCCCTATCTCGCCAATATGAACCTTCTGCTTCATCTGAACCGGTTCTGTCCTCTATTGTACCTAAATGCAATATTATTGCTAACACAAGTCTCAAAATCCATTCCCCGTTGCTTGCCCAGATCATGAAGTCACAACATCTGCCACCTGGACAGACTCCTGAGGGAAGAAACTTTGTTCCTCCTGAACTCCAATTGGAGCTCTTACAGTGTTTCCACGAAAGTAAGGTGGCTGGTCATCCTGGCATTCGCAAGACTTATTCCCTGATCTCTAAGGATTTCTGGTGGCCTTCCTTACGAAAGGATATTAAGGAGTTCATCGGAGCTTGTGAGATTTGTACCAAGACTAAACAGCCTCACACATCGCCATGTGGTCTATTACACCCTTTGGACATTCCTGAGAAACCATGGTCCTGCTTGGCCATGGACTTTATTGTGGATTTACCTGCTTCCAAGAGACAGACTGTTATTCTCACGGTGGTTGATAGATTTACTAAGATGGCTCATTTTGTGCCGTTACCTAAACTCCCGACTTCTCCTGAATTGGCGGAGATTTTCGCGAGAGAGGTTTTTCGCTTACATGGGATACCTTCTGAAATTGTTTCTGATAGAGGTTCTCAATTTGTCTCACGATTCTGGAGATCCTTCTGTTCTCAATTAGGCATCAAATTGAACTTTTCCTCTGCCTATCACCCCCAGTCTAACGGGGCTGCTGAACGTACCAATCAAAAGATTGAACAATATCTGCGCTGCTTTGTTTCCGAACACCAGGATGATTGGGTCGGTTTGATTCCTTGGGCGGAGTTCGCACACAATAATCTCGTTTGTGATTCTACTCGTTCTAGCCCCTTCTTCATGAACTATGGCTTTCATCCTTCCATTTTTCCTTCGGTCTCTTCTTCCCAAGGAGTACCGTCGGTTGATGATCATGTCGCCAATCTGAAGAAGTTGTGGGATCAGACTCGTCAAATTCTCCTGCATAATTCTATGTTGTTCAAAAAACACGCTGATAAGCACAGAAGGGCGGCTCCAGTTTTTGTTCCTGGGGATAGAGTATGGCTGAGTACTAAGAACATTCGTTTAAAAGTTCCCTCTATGAAGTTTGCTCCTCGTTACATAGGTCCTTACAGGGTTCTGACTCGTATCAACCCGGTTGCGTATCGCCTAGCTCTGCCATCTGCCTTACGCATCCCTAACTCCTTCCATGTGTCTTTGCTGAAACCGCTGATTTGCAACAGATTTTCCTCTACGGTTTCCTCACCTCGTTCAGTTCAGGTGGAGGGTCAGGAGGAGTACGAGGTCAACTCCATTATCGATTCCCGAGTCTCCCGGGGGAAGCTACAATATCTAGTCAACTGGAAGGGATATGGTCCTGAGGAGAGGAGTTGGGTACCCCAGGAGGATGTTCATGCCCCTCGCCTCCGCAGGGCGTTTCACTCCCGCTTTCCATCTCGTCCCGGTTCCTTCCGCCCGGTGGGCGTATCTGAGAGGGGGGGTACTGTCAGGGTACCTGAGGTCTCTACCTCTGAGAGAGGTAGAGACTTAGTCGTTTATCCGTCTAGACGAGCCGTTTCCCCCGTTCCTCGCGGTCCATCCAGTCACTTAAACGCTGGCCGCGAGGGATCCGCTTCCTTTTCTAACATGACGCTCAGTACGTGACGTCATGACGCCAATCCCGAGTGACCTGTCACTCAATTGTCCGATATCAAATCAGGACTTGTCGGAGGCGTGTCTACTCTCCGGAGTCAGGGTATTTAAGCTTGCTTCTCTCTTCAGCTCATTGCCCTGTCGTGGTTCTAGCTTGTCTAGTCACTCAGTGCTCTTGTATTCTAGTATTCTCTTTGGTTCTGACCCGGCTTGTTGTACTATTCTGCTTATCTCTGTTATCCCTCTGACCCGGCTTGTCTCTCGCTTACCTGTCTTCTCGTTCCCTCGACCTCGGCTTGTCTCTGACCATTCTCTGTTATTCTCTGTACGTTAGTCCGGCCATTCTAAGGCCCGGTACACGTACCTTTCTACTGTTTGGACTCTGCGTGTTGGATCCCTGTCCCGATCCTGACATTTTCCTAATCACCACTTCGTCTCACCTCCCCCCTCGTCATAAAAATCATATCTTTCCAATGCCCGCCATCAGCCTACCTTATCCACGCTCGATGGGCACGAGACCTCAGACAACCTAATGTTAAACCTTTGAAGCAGGGGAGGTTGAGACCTTAAAAACTTGTTCATCTCATTTCATATACTTAAATGTAACCCCTCAAACTCAATTGGCAAGGACATACCCCCACCACAATCCCGCTGTTTTACACCTAAAATCAGCGGGGGACCCCACCACAACCAGCCATGGCCTGTTCCACCACTTCTCGCAGCACTTGATTAACACAGGTCAAGTCCAACCTCCAGCAAGCGCCCCCACCCCCTCGAGATAACTAGGCCACATCCGGCCAAACCCTAAAGGCGAACTGGAAATCCCCCAAGCCCCCACGACAAACCTAGAAACCCATCTAGTCCAATTTCCGACGGCAGCGCACCAGGGCACTCACATCGCTGAGCGCACTGCCAACAGGAACGGGCTAAAGCCGCAGGCAAGCCCCTGAGAACTTCTGGGAAGACACGGAGTGCGTAACATGACCAGATTTAAGAACACCCAAATCCCAAACCATAACCGAACCCAGGTCATTCCACCCAGAGATGACAAAAAAAAATCCCTGGTACCCCCAGGAGGAGGGACAGACAACCCTGTACGAGGAGGAGCCACACCCCCATCATGTATCTGGTGCCAGACCACCGAACCTCCGCTCCCGAAGGCGTAATATCCAACCGCTCACCCCCCGCCTCCTGGCCCAAATTACATATGAGCATCCCACCATCCCTATTCCGGGGAGGCGGAGACCGTAACCGCGGAGAGAAATCCATTCGGAGACTGGCAGGGTGAACCTAAGGAACCCACCATTCGAGCCCTCTGAACCATCAGCGCAGGCACGCCGAGCAAGGCGGCGTCTATTTCCACCCCTAACTGGAAAGGAATGCCCCCTGAACTCCCCACCATCCTTATTCAGGAATTCGAGCCCCAAGTGGAATACCTCCACGAAATGGACGCAGGAGAGAAAACCAAACAGGGGGTGAGTAGGCTGAATAATCCAGGGGACCGAATAGCACTCACCTAGGAAAAACAGGACAAAAGACGGAACCCGGCACCGCCCCTGATCAGAACGGCATAATCCCAACTATCCTGGGAACCCAGTACATCATGTTAGGAGCCCAACTATTACCCTGTGCACTCCATCTACCACAGGAGAATGCAGAAGGGCCAGGTTATGTCAACGCCGCAACGTCCAAGAATGAACAAACTCTATTAATGAATCAGCCAACCGCTACCAACTTACCCTCCCCAAAGTCAACAGCCATCGAGCGGTGAAACTTGAAGGAAGTCCATTCCGACGCGCACTCAAACCACCAAAACACCCCCCCACCTGCAGACGACCGAACATGAACGGGAAGTCGAGCCCTGCAAATCGAAGAACTAACTAAGGAGCCCCCAACACCCCTAAGGGACGGAACAAACACGTAGACGAGCAGTCCAACCCTGGAGCCCCCCCAAGGAAATGCTCCAATCCGGCCCGAGCACTCCCACCCTACTGTAGCGGGCCCCACTCCGCCTCAAAGACCGACACACAGACCAGCTGTATCAGTCCGCTAGACCAAGCGACCACATCTCCACTGCCCTATATGTGGCCCCGCGGAGCCCCCACCCGAAGTACGTCCCACAGCGAACAATAAAGAGCATCGGCCACTACATTGTGGAACCCCTGGGATAACCTCCACCTAACCAGACACTTCCCAGACTCAAACGGCGCAACAACCAGAGCACCATTGGGGTGGAGGACACCATCACATGATAGACAGCCCGCACCACCCCAATATTGTCGCAACAGAAGAACTACCCATCAGCTCGTGAGTAGGGAACCCCACACCTACCATGCCAGAGGCTGCAAGAGCCCCAATGCTTGCCAGCTTACTGGGCAAGAGTCAGCACACCATGGAGAGCCCAAAACGGCCCCAAACCTGCCGCAGCGGTAAACAGGCAGAAGTCAGTGGAAGGGACCTACGGGGTCTGTCACCCCGAGCTACCAGTCAGGGGCAACCGACGTTCCCTTGCCCTGGAATCGATCCCACTATCCAGGACACTACAGCCCATATCCCGACCCACGGAAATCCGAAACACTACCCCAAGAAAACGCTGCGGCAGCAGAGCGCAGGCGTGCAACACTGACGGCCCCACACTGGAGCGACAATGGGACTGACCGTCAGAAAATACAGCCTGGAAAACAATAACCTGCCAGGCGCATTGGCAGCCACCGGGCATGCCGATTCCACAGTTGCCGCCACCAGCAAGGCCCCCGGGCCCCGCAGCCCTAGACCCTTGGACTGCTCCATCATGCCACAACACCCCATACCTAACCCCTTTGTAGGGAACAACAAATGAGCTAAAAAGGAGTCAGGTGAAATCGCCCCCCATGGGCGATGTCCCAAGGGGGGATTGAGGGAGCGGATTCCGGGGGCACACCAAAAAACGGTTGAAAAGTAAGCTTACCAAGATTCCTGGTAAGCCGCACCCGCACCACCCGATGGAAGTCCCATATGGACCGAAGGGCCTGCACATAGAGCACCCATGGCCCCTATCCCGACAGATCCCCCGCATTAAGCCGTGGGAGATGGGATGGGATGGGCCCCCCTGCAACCCGAGCCCACGTGGGAGATGGGATGAGCCCCCCTGGCCACGAACGGCGGGGCCCTTACCATTGGGGGCCCCTCACACAGCCCCGCCAGCCGCGGGAGAGGGATTAGAAATGGCCGCCGGGTGGCCGCACACCGCCAGGAACGTGCATCCCGCCTTCCACTGCCCCCGGCCGCGGATGCAGGCCGTGTAGGCCGTGCTTCCCACGCGGCACATGAAGGCCGCGGATACACAGGAAAAGTTGCAGGCTGCGTGTCTGGAGCCTCCAGACATGCGGGCCTGGTGATGCCTCGGCCCAGGCTCCCACCTCAACCGGGCAAGGGGAGGAGTGGCAGGGTACCCCCTTAAAGGGACAGGGTACCCCGCTGTGGTGGCAGGGCACCCCTTTAAAGGGACAGGGTACCCCCAAATGATCATGTGCCCTCTCAATGCCGGCCCCCCGGAGCAGGGGACACAGGGAAGGCCCCAGAGAGAGACAGGCCACGTGTGGGGGGAACCCACACCGGCAGCCACCCAGGGGAGAGGATCCAGGAGAGGATATCACCTGGATCATGGAGTTGACGGCCACCATCCATGCTGCAGCAGCCCTGAGGGAAGCCAGAAAGCCTCAACCTCCATCCCTCAAGCTGTGTAAACCTGCAGGCCCAGGCAAACAGGAGCAGGAGGACAGGAAGCTGTTTGCTGGCCCGAATCCCAAGTGGCACTGAGGTAAGACCTCCCCCACACTAACTTACACAGAACATAATCCCACCCACATACTCTTTCCCAACCAATCCCATGCATCTATCCGCACACTCCTACATGTGCCCTTGTCCGCTTAGCTGCGCTATCTCCCCAGGGCCTGATCTATAATTTTAGTTACCCAATCAAAAAAAATCAATAAGATTAGTTTGGCATGATCTCCCTGAAGTAAACCCATGTTGTCTCTGATCTTGAAATCCATGTGTTTTTAGATGTTCAACAATCCTATCCTTTAACATGGTTTCCATCACTTTCCCCACTACGGAAGTAATGCTTACTGTTAATGGTTATTTGTAGACTTCTAAATTTGGCTTTAATGGAATTGGGATTCATATGAATTTTGGCCAATCAGCAGGCTGTTAATTGCCAAACAACATCCTAATACTGTGTAAGTCCCTCGGGTTCTGCCATAACAGCTCTGATGCGTTGAAGCACAGACCTCTAAACGTGTCCTTTGGTATCTGGCACCAAACCATTAGCAGCAGATCCTTTAAGTCCTGCAAGTTGTGAGGTGGGGCCTCCATGATTCCGATTTGTTTTTTCAGCACATCCCACAGATCAAAATGAGATCTGGGGAATTTTGAGGCCAAGGCAAAACCAAACCATTCCTCAAACCATTCCTGAACAATTTTTGCAGTGTGGCAGGGTACATTATTCTGCTGAAAGAGACTAATGCCATCAAGGAGCACCATTGCTGTCCTCATTGAAGGCTCTTTCGGTGGTGGAAGGTTAATCATGGGCACTCTGACCGGTCATCAAACTGCTATGCACTGTGTGTTTTTACACCTTTCTCTCACTGACAGCTTTTACTTGCTGTTTAGGAGATCCTCTTACCCAGTCATCTAGCCATCACTAGTAGTCCCTTGTCAAAGTCTTTCACTTGCTAATTGTTCCTGCTTCCAACACATGAATTTCAAAAACTGACTGTTCACTTGCTGTCTAATATACCCACATCCCAATTGGATTGAGATCTAGGGAATAAAAAGGCAACAACATTCAAATCTTTTAGGCTTCTTAACCCCTTAAGGACAAATGACATGTGTGACATGTCCTGATTCCCTTTTATTCCAGAAGTTTGGTCCTTAATGGGTTAAACCCGTTCTGAACAATTTCTGCAGTGTGGCATGGTACTTTATCCTGATGAAAGAAGCTACTGCCATCAGGGAATATGAATAAGAGATGGTAAGTGGTACATGTTGAAATGGATGCCAGGACCCAAGGTTGTCCAGCAGAACATTTTCTAGAGCATAACACTGCCTCTGCCAGCCCTCCTTCTTCCCATAGTGCACCTGGCTGCCATCTATTACTCAGGCAAACAACACACAAGCACATCCACCTGATCTAAAAGAAAACGTAATTCATCAGATCACACAACCTTATTCCATTGCTGCATGGTCCAGGTCTGACACTTACATCTCCATTAAAGGAACTTTCAGTGGTGGGCAGGGGTCATGATGGGCCCTTTGACTGGTCTGCTGTTACAAATACTACAATACACTGTTTGTTCTGTCACCTTTCTATCATGGCCATCATTGAGTTTTTCAATTTGAGCTACAATCTAGCATAACAATTATGTGTGATTGGATTAGTTTCCCCATGTGCATCTATGAGCTTTGGGTGCCCATGACCCTGATGCCAGTATTTGCGCCACTTTTGGTAGGTACTAACCACTGCATACCAGGAACACACTACAAGACTTACTGTTTTGGAGATGCTCTGACCCAGTCATCTAGCCATCGCTATTTGGCTCTTGTCAAAGTCACTCAGATCTTTTCTAATTTTTCCTGTTTCCAAAACATAAAAAAATTCAAGAATTGGGGGCGGGGCCATGCCGCCATGCCGAATGGTCGCACGATAGTGCAGCTCCTGCAATATCTCCCAGGTTTAACACAAAAACTCGACTTTATACTTACCTGGCAATGACCAGCAACGGCAAATCAGCGCAAGCAGTCACCCTGGTTCCGAGGAGAGGCTTGCTTTTAAGTTCTAGTCCCTTGGAGGGGCGCTCTCCGTCTTCCACGATGGAGGCCGCTCGGGCGGTGAGTGAGGTGGACGGCCGCTGCCCAGCTATCCTGCCCACCAGTGGTGTGAGCGAAGCACAGAACTAGGAGGGTCTGGCCCTGTTCCCCCCCCTGTGGGCCGGTGGGGGTGATCCCGGTCCCCACCCTGGGCCTGCCAGCGCGCAGAAGTTCCGGCGCTCCAGGCTATGGCAGAGCTACCTATACACGCGGAGGCCGCAGCCAAAAATGGCGGAGACCACATGGCGAGCCACCCAAGAATGAAGGAAGGCGGACACACCCGCCACAAACATTCAGCGAGCCGATACGGGAGGCAAGAAAACTGACAAGTATCTGATCAGACCCATTCTGGGACCAGCCAAACCGGGACGAGGAAACCGGGGCCACGTTGAACCACCGAAGGCAGCAATTTAAGCGGCTGGCAGAGGTCGGCACCTACGAGCTACCACTAAAGCACGACCAAATACACAAATGGAATGTGCACCTGTGGGACTGGACCCCGGCTACGAAATCGTACAAGCTGATCCTCTCAGATAGCCGCTCAGAAACAGAGATCCATAGACTGACAGCCCGCGGCGTCGAGAACACACTGGGGAGACAATATGGCGGCGGCACTGGACTGAATCACAGGCACAACAGCGGGAATATTACCCTGCCACACAACCGGGCCGCAACCAACACGACAGTCCGCGGGTTCTTGCCCCTCTGCCGACAATATATCACCTAGGTGGGTCTCATGCCATACAGCCCTGGACTTTCATCTTGCTGGTTTAGGGTGGGCCTGGGGCGGAAAACCTTACACATGTTTGATGCTCACATTTTGGTTTCATTAATTTAAGCGGACAGCTCTAGAGGCAGCATGATAGCACTTTTGTTTAGTCACCTAGGAGACTGCAATCAGAACCTAGATATGTTATCACAGCATGTAAACCATAGAAACTACAGAGCTAGCCAGAATCTAGACTACTAAATAATGTGACAAATAAGCTACT
This sequence comes from Pelobates fuscus, assembly GCF_036172605.1. Taxonomy (NCBI): domain Eukaryota; kingdom Metazoa; phylum Chordata; class Amphibia; order Anura; family Pelobatidae; genus Pelobates; species Pelobates fuscus. Next base: position 2,792,051 of record NC_086325.1, on the reverse strand, counting down.
ACTGAATAACAAATAAGCTACTACTAAATACTACTACTAAATAATGTGACATGTAACCGTATCCATGCATGTTTAGTTAATACGCTACACGTAATAGACGCTACATCAAGAATAACAATGTTGAATGCAAACTAACCATAAAATTGTGCACGTACTAACATACCCCTTGTTAAGCATGTTTATGACAAAGCTTGGGGAGTGCCGTTGGGGTACCCCATGTGTGTTGTTCCTGCAATTGCACTGCAAAAATAAAGAATATAAAAAAATAAATAAAATTCAAGAATTGACTGTTCACTTGCTGCCTAAAATATCTCACCCCGTGACAGGTGCCATATAATCAATGTTATTCACGCCCGTTGTCTGTGTATGACTGAATCACAAAACAAACAACACAAACATTTTACAAACGCCCTTGTTTGTGTCGTGATTCTGAGTGCCAATAATAAGATGATTGTGGAAAAAGACAGCTAGGGCACTGTCAGTAAGTGGTGATTTTATTTACTGATCAAGTGAGAAGTGACCAATAGGAGGAGAGGGTGCATGGGGGAAGGGAGCAGGAGCCATGAACTATTTTTTATTTATATATAAGTGAAATTCATTCCAAGTGAACTAAAAAAAATTCAGCACAATCACTTTTTTTTTCACCATTGCACCTCTAGTAATTTCTTCTCCCTTTAGGAGAGATAGCATCAAGTTGTTACTTGTAGGTGAAAGGTTTTCAAGGAGATATATATCTGAAGGGGCAGATCCACTAAGTAGCTCCAAATATCAGATCTTGGTCAATATTTAGGCAATCATAGACATGGAGGAGTGAGGATATGTGCTGTCAGATTTCAGTCTGTGTCCAATAGCCTGTATACCATTCCAAGGATTTCCTAAAAGTGAGATCAAGTCCAAACTCCAGTAAATGGGTTTAGCAGGTTATATAGATCCGATGTGACGTTTGGTATATTCAAGGGAGCTCAAATTGTTATTTCAAGTGTGTGGCGAAAGTGACCTCGCCACTGGTTTTTGGAGGGGCCTGTTTGCCAGCCTCCTGCCCTGCGACTATGGCCCCATGTTGATATGCTTGATTTTCCCCTTCAAAGACCCGAAAGCCGGGTCATTCTGTAGTTTTCCTATGTGAGCAGTGTTACCCCAGATAGTTTTGCCATGGAGCCCATTCGTATAACGAAAGACTATGTGAAAGACTTTGGCTCCATGGCAATTGAACTGTATGTATGTGGTCTGAGCGCCATTCAGTCATAATGTGCGCTCAGATCTAAGCTATCTGGGGATATGTTGAATGTACCTGTTTTATGCAGTAGCTGCACAGTTATATATTTTTATGTATTTTATTGTATTTTGCTACCATGTGGCTAATGGAGTTTTGCCTCTGTCCTTGGAGATAATTGGATTACTTCCCAATTATCTCCAGGATAGAAGACTCTGTGGAACGGCTTTTGGGCAGAAACGCCATGCTTCAATTGGTCAAATAGGACTTTCCCTTAACTTTTTAACCCCTGAACCGATTGCCCTGATTTTTGAGTATGTGTATATTTCAAGCATGCTGATTCTGAAAATGTATGTTTTATGTGAATGGCATGTATATTTTAGAAGTTATTCATATTTTGTAAAAACTGAATTTCTCTGCCTGTGATAATTATATTAACCCATTGTGTTCAGTAATCATATCACAGGCAGAGGGGAGGATTTTGTGTAGGAGTGCCTGTGTGTATTGTACGGATTGATTGGTTGTATTTCAAAACCCTGTGGGCAGTACTATGTTTGTGGATTGTGAATAAAAGAGGCTGTATGTGCCAGTACAGTCAGTTCTACTTCACCCTTAATCTGAGTCCTGTCTCTTATTAGGGGAATCTGCTACAAGGGATTGCTATGCTCTGCATATTCCCTTGCTATAATCACTGAGCTCTTGTAAGAGCTTGTTCCTGTCTTGCTCTCTGAAGGAGTCTCCGGTGGTTATGGTGTCGGCTGGAGTGCTTGGTGCCCTCAGGAAGCGCTAGGTGCATCCTTCAACGGAGGTACCCAGTCGGGGTGCCAGGTGATCCGTTATAAAGTGCACTTGGAGAAGCGTGAATTAGACATCAGACACCTTTTGGCAATCAAAATAAACCTCTGTTGTTTATTTTTCAGGATGTGTGTTTATACATTAAAAAGTGAGTGCTTGCCTGCAAATACTCATAGGACATTACTGGGAAAGGGATGAAAGGGTGAAAGGAGTACAGATAAGACATAGGGGTGAACGTCATGTACATATAACAGATATGTTCTGAGAAATAGAAAGAACAGACTGATTTAGGAGAGACAGCTCAGGTGGGGGCTATCTGCACCCGGAAGCATTAAAGGGACACTATAGTCACCTGAACAACTTTATCTTAATGAAGCAGTTTTGGTGTATAGAACATGCCCCTGCAGCCTCACTGCTCAATCCTCTGCCATTTAGGAGTTAAATCCCTTTGTTTATGAACCCTAGTTACACCTCCCTGCATGTGACTTGCACAGCCTTCCATAAACACTTCCTGTAAAGAGAGCCCTATTTAGGCTTTCTTTATTGCAAGTTCTGTTTAATTAAGATTTTCTTATCCCCTGCTATGTTAATAGCTTGCTAGACCCTGCAAGAGCCTCCTGTATGTGATTAAAGTTCAATTTAGAGATTGAGATACAATTATTTAAGGTAAATTTCATCTGTTTGAAAGTGAAACCAGTTTTTTTTCCTGCAGGCTGTGTCAATCAAAGCCAGTGGAGGTGTGGCCAGGGCTGCATAAACAGAAACAAAGTGATTTAACTCCTAAATGACAGTGAATTGAGCAGTGAAATTGTAGGGGAATGATCTATACACTAAAACTGCTTTATTTAGCTAAAGTAATTTAGTTGACTATAGTGTCCCTTTAAGCATTTCCGGAGTCCAAGTTAGCCAATTTTAATATAGGATATCTAATATGACACCTATAAACTTGAACCTTGGAATCAAAGTAAATTCTTTCACAATTCCCCTCTGGGAAGTAGCATTTAAACCCTTTGCAAGGGAACAGGCTACGGCATTAAATACTCGGGTATCATACAGTGCTAAGCCTGGGACTCCTACCATAGAGTATGCAAGGGCATCGTATTCGGATTTAGATAAGAGAGTGTTTTTAACATCTCTCCTGTCTCTCTGCGGTTTGTGTAGCTGGGATCAGGTCAGATTTGGAAAACATGGTCATGGTTAGAGATTGCACAGAGACCTCCTGTAATGTTACCTGGGACATAAGCATAAGTAACATTTCCACAGGAGAAAGTCCATCCTTTAGGGAGATAAACATGGTAGTGGTAACTCATAACTTGGTGAGTTTTGGTACAATTCATAGTGGTGCTCTGAGCTCTACAATTTGTGGTATTTTTTCGCCATGTGGAGCAAAACAGGGATTTAGTATTAGGGTCTCTTGAACAATTACATGAAAAAGACCAACTTAGTTCACCGGATGTCCTATTAATCGTCTTCAGGGCTATGGGAGGCTTTCCTACCAGTGGGTTGAAAGCATTTGAAAACAGTTGTAGAGATTTATGGGGTCTATGGGTATGTAGGTACTTCCTCACGAGTGAGATGGGGGTAGGGACAGCTATAAGACAAGATTGTATGGCGTTTTCAGAACTGAGGAGAGGGTTGAGGCAAAAGGAGGTTAAATTAAAAGTCTTTGCTATTTGCAACCATATATTTCCCTGCCATGCATTATTATCTTCTGGTCTCAAGTCAGAGTAGCATATCTGAACAGAGCATTCAATGTTAAGGATAAAACCAGCTCCATGTCGGTGGATCAGTCGGAGTGACTTGTGTACAGTGACTGGCATGTATCCACGTGGCGTTACCTTCTAGATTCACTGAGGTAGCCGTAGTCAGGAGCACTTGGAATGGACCATCAAAGCGTGGTTCAAGTCCTTTCCTCACATGCCTCTTTATCACCACCCAATCCCCAGGCTGCAGTTTGTGAGTTGCAGAATCAGAGTCTGGATCTGGAATGGAATCAAAGACTTGTTTATGCACCCTGCCTAATCTTTGACATAGGCAGTCATACTACCATGCTGCATCTGGAGGATCTGGGGAAAATAGAGGCCTGTCTTTGGGGCAAATCCAAACAGGATTTCAAAAGGGGATAGGCCATGTCTGGAATTGGGGGTGCATCTCATAGAAAAGAGTGCTAGGGGAAGGCATTCAGTCCAGGGCTTCCCTGTGTCTTGCATGGCTTTTGCAATCTTGTTCCTTAAGGTGCAATTTGCCCTTTCTACTTTCCCACTACTCTGGGGGTGATAAGGGGTATGGAAGGCTTGGCTGATCCCTAAGGCTTTTATAATTTCCTGCATTATTTCCCCAGTGAAATGGCTACCTCTGTCACTTTCAATAACTTCAGGTACCCCGTATCTACATACCAGTTCCTTCAGAAGCATACTTGCTGCGACCTTCGTTGTGGCCTTTGACCCTGAGTAGGCCTCAGGCCAACCTGAAAAGAGATCAATGCACACCAAGACATATTCATACACTCCTACATTGGGTAGTTGAACATAGTCTATCTGCAGTCTTTGAAACGGGTGAAGTTGCCTTGGTGTATGCTTACTTAGTGTTTTGACAGCCTGTCCTGGATTGTTTCTAGCACAAATCAAGCAAGCTTGGGTGTGTTTAGCTGCTACAACAGTAAATCTAGGTGCTACCCAATGGGTGTTTACTCTGCTGTTCATGTGCATGTTGGATAGATGTGTAGGTCCATGGGCCATCTGGGCCATAATGGGGTACAACACTCGTGGTAGACACAGTCTTTTACCTTTTCTCCACATTCTGTCATCATCAGGTTCTGCAACTTGTTTCCTCCAGAGGTCATGTTCTTCCTTGCTTGTCTGTCTTTGTAAGCTCAGCAGTATATTGTAGTCAATGGCGTCATCTGTAAAAACAACTTGCAGGAAGGTATTACCTGTAGAAAGATGTACTTGGATTGCTGCTTGCTTGGCAGCTTCATCTGCTTTGTGGTTTTCTCTTGTAATTTAATCTGTGAGCTTCACGAGAGCTGCCACCTTGATGATGCCTACTTGAGTGGGATAGCATCCATAAGTGCACTAACGTCTTCAGAGTTCTTGATTGGAGTACCTGCTGAGGTGAGAAAATCACCAGCCCGCAATATAGGGCCAAAATCATTGGCTATACCAAAGGCTTAGCGAGAGTCTGTAAAAATATTAGCTGTCTTACCAAAGGCCATTTTGCACACTTCAGTGAGTGCCTTCAGCTCAGCCTCCTGTGTGTTTGAAGGACCCATAATGTGTAGGAGATCTAGTGAGTGTGTGTATATAACGGAATCAGAGTGTATAAAAGGAACTAGTGTGTGTATGATCCAGAGTTGGGTAAGGGATCTAGTGTGTGTCTGGAAATTAATGTGTTTAGGGGTGCAGTATGTATGTGAGGGGTGCTGTATAAATATGTTCGGAAGTATTGTGTGTGTTTGGTGCAGTGTGTATGTGTGAGGGGTGCAGTTGGTGTCTGTGAGGGATGTAGTGTGTGTGATGGATGCTGTGTTTGAGGGGTGCTGTGTGTGAGAGTGCTATGTGTGAGAGTGATGTGTGTGAGAGTGCTGTGTGTGATGTGTGTGAGAGTGCTGTGTGTGGATGTTAGAAGGGATTGTGTGTTTGGGGGAGAGGTAAAAAATAACATAAGTAGGCATTAAGTCCTCTCCCTTCTTACCTTTAGCCTGGGAGGGAGGGACCAGCATGGTGGTACCTGGAAGGGGGGGGGGGGGGGGGGCGGCACTCTCACACCATCCCTGGTGTTCCAGTGGTGGGTGAACTCTAACCTGCGGGCGATCCAGGGGGTGTAACCATTTTTATTTATAAAAGTGCTAATTTGTACACTTTTTGTAAAATTTTCAAATTTGCAAGATAAAACCATTCTGTTTTCTAGTAACAGAGACATGGAACTAAGGCAGCAATAGACAACGTGACCTCTTTCACCTTTTTCATCAGAGAAGAAATATTATTTTATGACCCCACATAATCAGAAAGTGTGTCCCCTGGTTTCCTACAACTTTAGGAATATGTAGATTTCTTGAACTGAGTCTCTTCTCTCGGCCACTCGAGGCATTCAAGAAACTGTTACAATATAAAGCTTTCTTCATGTCTCAAGTACTTTACCATTTATTGTTAAGGTTTCATTTCCCACTTGGGAGTACAAGTGTTACTAAGTACCAAATTCCAGAGAAGAGAGGGGAGTAGGGAGTCAGTCTGGAATGACATACTTACAATGAAAGAAAATATTTAAAGCACAACACTCAAAGTGTATATCTAAAAATAATATAAATAAACATGAACAAAATGTATGTAGTCAGCTTGTGATTTGCTACATTGCAGATTTAGCTAGATCATTGTAATGAGAGGTGAACAGTTCTTACAGTATGGAACGCGACCAGCTCTTACCTGCTGTACCATTTACAAAACGTTGGAGCAGGACATCAATGAGATGTGCCATATATGTTTGATGGTGTTGTGCTAAAGCTACACAGGCATTTGTTCGTAACAAGAGGAACGAAGTGCTATGGAAAGTTAAACACTTGAGCAAGAAGTATTAAACAACATTTAAAGAGGATCTAACAATATTATCTAGAAAAACATGATAAGAAGTTGAATGCAAGGGCTGATTCTGTTAGGGGGATCTGCTGGTTATGGAGCAACGGCTGGTGGGGTTATTGGTGTATGCTGGCACGATAAGTTAATTCAATAAAGCTGTGCCGTACGCTTTTTGCCAAAATTTAATTTGTGTCCAAATTACTTGGGAGGAGTTTCATACTGAGGTAAAATTTTATAGGTTTCTGTCCCAAGCAGTCATATAAAAGTAAATTCTGGAATATATATTCCTCTACATGTTAAACCAGGAGTTGGCAATGCTTGGCACTCCAGATGTGGATTACAATGCCAATTATGCTCTTACAGATATAATACTGAGTTATGTAAAACAAAACATAGAAGGTAGTGCCCAAAAATTGCCAATAACTGCAAAGAAATTTGTAAATAAAACAAAAATAAAATATGACAATAGCACATACCAAGGGTAACAACAAATATTAACAAATACCAAAGGAAACAATAAGTCCCAAGAGTGTCCTTTTTCTTGTGAAAACAACCCCCAAGTAAAGCCGCTGGTCAGAACTGTAGCCGTTCAAACATGTGAAAGGAAGCAGAGACACAAGCGTTTTCCAAAAGTGTAATATGACAACTAAAAATGGAGCACAAATGACATATAGGTAAGTGTTGCCAACTCACATTTTATAGAGCTATGGGCCAGCTCTAGTGCAAACAGCGCACTGTGGTATAAAACCCCACTTGCAGTTTCTTTAGATGTATTGCACTTGCCTGTCTGCAACAGAATATTACCCACATGGACCATTTTAAAGAGAAAAGAAAAAACGATAGCTCTCTCTGTAGGTAATTATAGGGGTAAATCTGTAAAATCCTGCTTACAGATTTTGGAGCAGATTAACCACTCAGAGTATACGGCGTGGATGGTATGATCCCCATCTTTGATTCTTTGTCCAGTATCGACTGATGATAATCAGGCTGCTAGGTTAAATAAAAATAAAATAATACAATATATATATACACAATATAAAAGTGGCAAAACAGTCTATTATTAAAAACACAAAGTAAATACGTTGTATTTTTTATAATATGGTATTATTTTGTAAATACTTGATACGTACTTTGTTTTCTAAATAATATTTTATATTGCGCAGCCATATACCTTTTTCATTTTATTAATTTGTTTTTATTGTACCTGACATCCTGATTATCCTCTGTCGATACTGGACAAAGAATCCTAAGTGGGGATCATACCACTCACGGTGTATACTCTGAGCGTTTTACCTGCTCCAAAGTGCTATTGTGTTCTCTTTTCTCAGGGCAAGTGTAATAATGAATTAATCAAACTCATTAAACAATTCCTTGAATAATTATTTGCGTCATATTTAGACTTTACTGTAACAGGTCACCTGACCAAGAAAATTCTAATAGAACTTCTACAGATCAAAATTCAGAAGGAGTGGAAATCGATTTATTGTACAATTACAATACTATAAAGTTCTAATCTCTTTACTGCGACATGTGACAAAAATGCCCCCCCTGTGAGTTCTGTTAATGCATCTGCTCGCTTGCGTTTTAGCGATATGAATCTGGACAGCAGGACAAATAAAACCTGCAGGCACCGCTGTATATAGCCCAGGGCAAACTTGGCATTTGCCTTGCGCAGCACTAACCAGGGGGCAGCAAACAATGTCACCCCCAAACCCCACTCAGGCATTCCCGGTGTCTCTCCCTGTCATGGGGGCTCCAAGAGCTGGCCTGCTGGCCACCTTATGGACCACTCGGCATGCAGCTGTCTTAGAATAAGAGGCGGCATGGGAGCTGCAATCTCCCTGCTCTGCTCCCTCACGCCAGAATATGAAGTCATTCTGGCTTCTGGCATCAGTAGTCGGCCCGCAAGGAACGAGGGAGCAGAGCAGGGAAATCACAGCTCCCTCGCCACCTCTGATTCTAAGACAGCCACACGCACAGCTCTTACTGCAGCCCCGCTGGACCCCCAACAACAGGTAGGCTGGTTGAAATTGTTTTTTAATTATAATTATTATAATAATATTTATAATTCGTGTGTGTGTGTGTGTGTGTCTGTGAGTGTATGTGTGTATGTGAGTATGTGAGTGTGTGTGTATGAATGTATAAGTGTGTGTGTGTGTGTGTGTGCATGTGAGTGTGTGTGTATGAGAGTGTGTGTGTGTGACTGTGTGTATGTGTGCTGTCTGTGAGTGTGTGTGTGCATCTGAGTGTATGTGTGTGTATGAGTGTGTCTGTGAATGTGTGTGTTTGTGCATGTCTTTTAATGAGTGTCTGTCAGTATTTGTGTGTCTGTCTGTCAATGAACGAGTGTATGTCAGATCGCTGAGTCTGTGTCTGTCAGTGACGTCCGTGTGTCTGTCATTGAGTGTGTGTGTGTGTGTGTGTTACTCTCAGTGTGTATCTGTGTATAGGACTATAAGCACCGCATCAGACACCACAACCACCACAGACTCCACAACCGCCGTAGCTTAACTGGAATCTCGCCATCTTCCTTCTACCCTGGATCAAACTCTGACATCCAGGACCGTGTGGGAGAGACCTCTCCTCCAGGAGAGCGTAACAGGAACAGCTATCAAGAGAGCTAAGTGATTAGAACCCATGGGGAGTATATAGAGTATAGTAATCCCCAGTGTGATTATTGCAGTTCCCCTCCGATCACAAGACAAGACTACTTGTTGAGGGTCAAACAGGAACTCTAGGTTTAATGGGGCACACTGGCCTTTTATACAAGTTTTACAAAAAAGTTGACTCCCAGGTGGACCTAGTTGCAGTGGTGTATCCTGGTTTTGTGCTGCCCTAGGCAGGACAAAATTCAGGCGCCTCCCCCCCCACTCCCACCCAACCCTTCCCCCCGCCCCGCCTTCTAAATACACACACACACATTCACTTACAGATATGCATACACTAGCTAACAGAAACACACACACACACTAACAGACAAACACACACTCACTAACAGACCCACACTCACTCACAGGCAAACACACTCACACTAACAGACACACACACACACATAGTCAGACACACACACTAACAGACACACACACACACACTAACAGACACACACACACTAACAGAGACACACACACTAACAGACACACACACACACTAACAGACACACACACACACACACTAACAGACACACACACTCACTCACTCACATTAACACATTTTTTTATTTTTTTATTTAACCCCCCCCCCCAGCCTCCTTACCTTTGGGAATGCTGGGGGGGGGTCCATCTCTACCTGGGGGTCCAGTGGCTGCTGGGCGAGCGGCGCTGGCGGCGGCTGGCGGCGGCTGGCGGCGGCTGGCGAGGGAGCACTTCCTCTGAGCTGTCTGCTCAGCTCCCTCGTGCGCTGCAGAGTGAGGCTGGGAGCAGGAAGATGATGTCATATTCCGGCTCCCAACCTCACTCTGCGGGCGTCGCATGAGGGAGCTGAGCAGACAGCTCAGAGGAAGTGCTCCCTCGCCAGCCGCCCGCCCGCCCAGCAGCCAGCCCATCAGCCCGACCGGCAGCCCAGCATGTCAGTTAGCCGCAAGGCTAACAAGACATTTGCCCTGGGCATTTGGGGGTGACTTTTTTTGCCGCCCCCTGAAAAATGCCGCCCAAGGCAAATGCCGCCCAAGGCAAATGCCGCCCAAGGCAAATGCCGCCAAAGGCAAATGCCACCCAAGGCAAATGCCTTGTTTGCCTCGCAGCTAAAATGTCCCTGCCTAGTTGGGCACTGGGACACAAGATTAACAAGCCAATAGAAACAGAGTAACAATGAATGGCATTCCCATATACATTACATAATCCCTCCCCTCTGCCTGTGATACAATTAAAGTATATAATACAATAACCCAATTATCCACAGGCAGAAAACACACAATTTCCACAAAGTACAGAAAACACCCCACATTTTTTTGGGTGAGCAACATATCCAAAAATCACCTAGATCAGAGAAGGGGTTCAGGAAATTCCTGGAAGTTTTTTTTGACCGACCGCACGCATGATTTCATGCCCAAAACAGTTCCAGAGAATCAGGGCTTGCGACCGGTTTAGTTAGGTAGTTTGCAAATGAACAAACAAACAAACAAACGACCTACCGAACTGAGTCAATAGTCTTACCCTGGAGCTTGTTCCCTTCACCCAGACGAATGATCTCACCAAACAGTGCCCTTCTAAGCTGAATAGAAACAAACGCAGGCGAGGATCAGCAGGGTTCGGGTGTTTCTGTACCTGATTTTAGTCCCTGGAAATTCATGCCCAAACGCCGCTGCCTGCATTCATGCGAGCAAGATGGCCGCCACCTCGTGGTTGTTCATAGAAATCGAGGCCACCCAGACGAACAATTATTACGCTACGGTGAGAAACATTCCAAGTTGTTAATGGGTGTTAACAAGCTCCAGGGTGGTCTCTGTTCGTGAAGTTGTTAGGTAAACAAACCATATAGTCCCAATTGCATGAACAGAGCCTGTTTAAAGTATATTAACCAGTTCTGTTGCAGGGGCCATAGTCACAAGGTAAAAGGCTGGCCATTAGTCCTCTCCAAAAACCAGTGGCGAAGTTGCTTTCGTCACACCTGTAATTGTGTGAGGGGTTACCCGGCTATATAAGCTCAGGCCCCCTCCTTATCAGAACCGTCACTGCTGAGTTAATTCAGAACCACTCACTTCCGGGTCCGGTCCACTCACCTCAACCTCGCTCCACGCTGATCCAGTTACTTGCCTTACCTGCCTCCGACTAGGCCGACCGCAGCTCCACCAGTCCCGGTAACTCGACAGGAGTTGTCCTGCAACCTGATAACTATACCAAGATCAAGGGTTTGATGTTATCTCTCCTGGCCTCTATCAACACGATCAGCATTAGGCTGGACAAATTGGAATCCCCTTAGACATCGTCAGTCATCTCGCTCTTACCAACCCCCACTCTGCTTCCACCACCCCACAGTAATGACACCTCCATTAACTCAATACCAAGCACTTCCACTCACATCATCACGCCCGCCCACTTCGTACCATTCGTAAAGACATCCTAGAAAGCAAGGACATTGTTAAGATCTGCAGTGGTTATGGTACTGCGGTCTTCTATTCCTTTCCCAATAGCTGAGCATAAGTGATTATAACTGCAGTTAGGGTGTAGAGGAATAGTGTAGATGAATGCAGCTTCCAAGACGATTCTCCCCAGCAAGTAAAATATTCCCCAAGCATGAGCCTAGACTTCATGACAGGAATAACTTTTATTGATGCCACACTGGCTTTTATGAGAATCCTCCTGCAAGAGGACCTCCCACAGTAAACAAAGGAAAAAAACAATCAGCATACAGGTTTACAGTAACCCCCGCCCTCTCTCTGTCTGGGAGATATTGAGATAAGTTAAGGAATAACCCAATTATCTCCAAGCAGAGGCCACTGAATTTTCCCAAAAGTTAGAACACCCCTTTATACAACAGGTATCCCCACAAATGACATAACCCCTGATAACCCCGATCTGGGGGACCAACATATTCAAATTTCACCCAGATCAGTTCAGGGTTTCTCAAAAAGTGTGGAAGTCATAGTTTACAGACCACACACGAGGCTCCTGCCCAAAACAGTTCCACAAATTCAGTGTGTGCAGTCGGTCAATTCAGAAAATGGCATAAAAACGAATAAAGTCACGAATGGATCCTCCTGGCTCATAGGAGCGATTGTTCCCCTTGTTCATATGAAGTAAACTACCGAATGGCGCTCTCTTGGCTGTTTGGAAACTAAAGGAAGAAGGCGTTCGTATGTTTCAGCGGTGGTTCGTGAAGTCGAGTGTCCGATTTTAGTTTAAGACACTTGAATACAAAATCCTGCTGCCTCCTTTCGTGCAAACAAGATGGGCGCTGTTTTCTGTTCCACAAGGCATTCGGCTATACGAACGGCGGCCACCCAGAAAGCGCTTAATAGACGGTTCTCTTTGAAGTTAATGAGCCAGGAGGGTGGTTGGTGTTTGGTAAGTTTGAACTGCCGAACCAATAAATCCAAAATAAACGAAATGTTGCAGAAAAGCACAAACACAGAAGAAAATGCCGAAACTCAGCACATTTTCTTCACAGACATAAACTTAATCTCTTTGCTGATTGCTTCTCAGGATGTGGTTGAGAACAAGGCATATGGCGATCTTTCAGTTGTGTTAAAAGCCAGAGACCCCAGACTCAACCGAAAGCTTACCATAACCAAGTTTGTTCCTTGCTTTCGTCATTTATTGTGACGTAATTTGTTTCACTTCCCCTCACAGTAGGGAGGAGTTGGATTTGTACATGCAAAAGTTGATGGACCTACTTCACAAGTATGGGGGATTCTCTTTTTATGATTATCATAAATCTTTTTGGGCTATAGCAGCGGCATCACTCATCCAGTTTAACACCCATACCAACTGGAGT